>NW_027415630.1:0-73872 GCF_964106895.1 Numenius arquata
CTCTAGAGGCCCCTAGGGAACACCACAGGCCCCTACGGAACGGTACGAGACTCTACAGGCCCCCAGGGAACACCACAGGCCCCTACGGAACGGTACGAGACTCTACAGGCCCCTAGGGAACACCACAGGCCCCTACGGAACCCTACACAACCCTCTGGAAACTTATGGCACCCTATAAGCTCCTACCAACCCCTGCGGGCACTTACACAACCCTACAGGCCTCTACGGAAATCTACGGGACTCCACGGGCCCCTAGGGAAGCCTACAGATTTTGACGGAACCCTACGAGCCCCTCTGGAACCTTACAGAATACTCCAGGACCCGACAGCACCCTACAAGACCCTTAGCAACACAACGGAACCTCACTAAAACCCTATGGGCTCTGCCGAGCTCGCTGCGCTACCACCGTGCGCCTCCGAGTGCCGCCGAGCGCTCTCCCGATATCGCCGCTCCTTCACCCCTCTTGTCTGGGTGCCGCCGGGCCCTCTCCCGAGCTTGCCGCACTACCACCATGCGCCTCCAGGTGCCGCTGTGCGTCCGGTCAACCCGACGCACGCTCATCCCGCTCCTCGGGGTGCCTCCGGACGCTCTCCCGAGCTCGTCGCGCTACCACCCAGTGCCGGCGAGTGCCACCGGGCACTCTCGGGATCTCGCCGCGGTACCGCAGCGCGCCTCCGAGTGCCGCCGAGCGCTCTCCCGATATCGCCGCTCCTTCACCACGGTGCTCGGGGTGCCGCCGGGCGCTCTGCCGAGCTTGCCGCCCTACCACCGTGCTCCTCCGAGTGCCGCCGAGCGCTCTCCCGGTATCGACAATCGTTGACCCCGAGCGTCGGGGTGCCGCCAGGTGCTCTCCCGAGCTCGTCGCGCTACCACCCAGCGCCGGCGAGTGCCACCGGGAAATCTACACACTCTACAGGGCACTAGGGAACACCACAGGCCCCTACGGAACCCTACACAACCCTCTGGAAACTTATGGCACCCTACAAGCTCCTACCAACCCCTGCGGGCACTTACACAACCCTACAGGCCTCTACGGAAATCTACGGGACTCTATGGGCCCCTAGGGAAGCCTACAGATTTCGACGGAACCCTACCAGCCCCTCTGGAACCCTACAGAATACTCCAGGACCCGACAGCACTCTACAAGACCCTTAGCAACACAACGGAACCTCACTAAAACCCTATGGGCTCCTACAGAACACTGCAGGCGCCTACGGAACCCTACAGACCCCGACGGAACCCTACAGACACCTGCGGGCACTTACAGAACCCTGCAGGGCCCTACAGAACCCTACAGGTCCATACAGAACCCCACAGGGCCCTACTGAACTTTACCAACCACTACGGAACTCTACGGGCCCCTACAGAACCCTGCAGAACCCTCCAGAACCTTACAGAATCCCACAGACTCCTACGGACTGCTGCGGGCACTTACACAACCCTACAGGCCCCTACGGAACACTGCCAGCCCCTACGGAAGGAACCCTACGGGCCCCTACAGAACACTACTGGCTCCTGCGGTACTCTACAGGCCTCTAGGGAACCTACGAAGCTCTACGGAACCCTATGGATCCTTACGGAACAGTACGGGCCCCTTCAGACCTCTGCGGGCGCTTATGGAAACCTACAGGACCCTACGGAACTGTACGAGACTCTACAGGCCCCTAGGGAACACCACAGGCCCCTACGGAACCCTACACAACCCTCTGGAAACTTATGGCACCCTACAAGCTCCTACCAACCCCTGCGGGCACTTACACAACCCTACAGGCCTCTACGGAAATCTACGGGACTCCACGGGCCCTTAGGGAAGCCTACAGATTTCGACGGAACCCTACGAGCCCCTCTGGAACCCTACAGAATACTCCAGGACCCGACAGCACTCTACAAGACCCTTAGCAACACAACGGAACCTCACTAAAACCCTATGGGCTCCTACAGAACACTGCAGGCGCCTACGGAACCCTACAGACCCCGACGGAACCCTACAGACACCTGCGGGCACTTACAGAAGCCTGCAGGCCCCTACAGAACCCTACAGGTCCATACAGAACCCCACAGGGCCCTACGGAACTTTACCAGCCACTACGGAACTCTACGGGCCCCTACAGAACCCTGCAGAACCCTCCAGAACCTTACAGAATCCCACAGACTCCTACAGACTGCTGCGGGCACTTACACAACCCTACAGGCCCCTACGGAACACTACCAGCCCCTACGGAAGGAACCCTACGGGCCCCTACAGAACACTACTGGCTCCTGCGGTACTCTACAGGCCTCTAGGGAACCTACGAAGCTCTACGGAGCCCTATGGATCCTTACGGAACAGTACGGGCCCCTTCAGACCTCTGCGGGCGCTTATGGAAACCTACAGGACCCTACGGAACTGTACGAGACTCTAGAGGCCCCTAGGGAACACTAGAGGCCCCTACGGAACCGTACGAGACTCTACAGGCCCCTAGGGAACACCACAGGCCCCTACGGAACCGTACGAGACTCTATAGGCCCCTAGGGAACACCACAGGCCCCTACGGAACCCTACACAACCCTCTGGAAACTTATGGCACCCTACAAGCTCCTACCAACCCCTGCGGGCACTTACACAACCCTACAGGCCCCTACGGAAATGTACGGGACTCCACGGGCCCCTAGGGAAGCCTACAGATTTCGACGGAACCCTACGAGCCCCTCTGGAACCCTACAGAATACTCCAGGACCCGACAGCACTCTACAAGACCCTTAGCAACACAACGGAACCTCAGTAAAACCCTATGGGCTCCTACAGAACACTGCAGGCGCCTACGGAACCCTACAGACCCCGACGGAACCCTACAGACACCTGCGGGCACTTACAGAACCCTGCAGGCCCCTACAGAACCCTACAGGTCCATACAGAACCCCACAGGGCCCTACTGAACTTTACCAACCACTACGGAACTCTACGGGCCCCTACAGAACCCTGCAGAACCCTCCAGAACCTTACAGAATCCCACAGACTCCTACAGACTGCTGCGGGCACTTACACAACCCTACAGGCCCCTACGGAACACTGCCAGCCCCTACGGAAGGAACCCTACGGGCCCCTACAGAACACTACTGGCTCCTGCGGTACTCTACAGGCCTCTAGGGAACCTACGAAGCTCTACGGAACCCTATGGATCCTTACGGAACAGTACGGGCCCCTTCAGACCTCTGCGGGCGCTTATGGAAACCTACAGGACCCTACGGAACTGTACGAGACTCTACAGGCCCCTAGGGAACACCACAGGCCCCTACGGAACCCTACACAACCCTCTGGAAACTTATGGCACCCTACAAGCTCCTACCAACCCCTGCGGGCACTTACACAACCCTACAGGCCTCTACGGAAATCTACGGGACTCCACGGGCCCTTAGGGAAGCCTACAGATTTCGACGGAACCCTACGAGCTCCTCTGGAACCCTACAGAATACTCCAGGACCCGACAGCACTCTACAAGACCCTTAGCAACACAACGGAACCTCACTAAAACCCTATGGGCTCCTACAGAACACTGCAGGCGCCTACGGAACCCTACAGACCCCGACGGAACCCTACAGACACCTGCGGGCACTTACAGAAGCCTGCAGGCCCCTACAGAACCCTACAGGTCCATACAGAACCCCACAGGGCCCTACGGAACTTTACCAGCCACTACGGAACTCTACGGGCCCCTACAGAACCCTGCAGAACCCTCCAGAACCTTACAGAATCCCACAGACTCCTACAGACTGCTGCGGGCACTTACACAACCCTACAGGCCCCTACGGAACACTACCAGCCCCTACGGAAGGAACCCTACGGGCCCCTACAGAACACTACTGGCTCCTGCGGTACTCTACAGGCCTCTAGGGAACCTACGAAGCTCTACGGAGCCCTATGGATCCTTACGGAACAGTACGGGCCCCTTCAGACCTCTGCGGGCGCTTATGGAAACCTACAGGACCCTACGGAACTGTACGAGACTCTAGAGGCCCCTAGGGAACACTAGAGGCCCCTACGGAACCGTACGAGACTCTACAGGCCCCTAGGGAACACCACAGGCCCCTACGGAACCGTACGAGACTCTATAGGCCCCTAGGGAACACCACAGGCCCCTACGGAACCCTACACAACCCTCTGGAAACTTATGGCACCCTACAAGCTCCTACCAACCCCTGCGGGCACTTACACAACCCTACAGGCCCCTACGGAAATGTACGGGACTCCACGGGCCCCTAGGGAAGCCTACAGATTTCGACGGAACCCTACGAGCCCCTCTGGAACCCTACAGAATACTCCAGGACCCGACAGCACTCTACAAGACCCTTAGCAACACAACGGAACCTCACTAAAACCCTATGGGCTCCTACAGAACACTGCAGGCGCCTACGGAACCCTACAGACCCCTATGGAACCCTACAGACACCTGCGGGCACTTACAGAAGCCTGCAGGCCCCTACAGAACCCTACAGGTCCATACAGAACCCCACAGGGCCCTAGGGAACTTTACCAGCCACTACGGAACTCTACGGGCCCCTACAGAACCCTGCAGAACCCTTCAGAACTTTACAGAATCCCACAGACTCCTACAGACTGCTGCGGGCACTTACACAACCCTACAGGCCCCTACGGAACACTACCAGCCCCTACGGAAGGAACCCTACGGGCCCCTACAGAACACTACTGGCTCCTGCGGTACTCTACAGGCCTCTAGGGAACCTACGAAGCTCTACGGAACCCTATGGATCCTTACGGAACAGTACGGGCCCCTTCAGACCTCTGCGGGCGCTTATGGAAACCTACAGGACCCTACGGAACTGTACGAGACTCTACAGGCCCCTAGGGAACACCACAGGCCCCTACGGAACGGTACGAGACTCTACAGGCCCCCAGGGAACACCACAGGCCCCTACGGAACTGTACGAGACTCTACAGGCCCCTAGGGAACACCACAGGCCCCTACGGAACCCTACACAACCCTCTGGAAACTTATGGCACCCTATAAGCTCCTACCAACCCCTGCGGGCACTTACACAACCCTACAGGCCTCTACGGAAATCTACGGGACTCCACGGGCCCCTAGGGAAGCCTACAGATTTTGACGGAACCCTACGAGCCCCTCTGGAACCTTACAGAATACTCCAGGACCCGACAGCACCCTACAAGACCCTTAGCAACACAACGGAACCTCACTAAAACCCTATGGCTCTGCCGAGCTCGCTGCGCTACCACCGTGCGCCTCCGAGTGCCGCCGAGCGCTCTCCCGATATCGCCGCTCCTTCACCCCTCTTGTCTGGGTGCCGCCGGGCCCTCTCCCGAGCTTGCCGCACTACCACCATGCGCCTCCAGGTGCCGCTGTGCGTCCGGTCAACCCGACGCACGCTCATCCCGCTCCTCGGGGTGCCTCCGGACGCTCTCCCGAGCTCGTCGTGCTACCACCCAGTGCCGGCGAGTGCCACCGGGCACTCTCGGGATCTCGCCGCGGTACCGCAGCGCGCCTCCGAGTGCCGCCGAGCGCTCTCCCGATATCGCCGCTCCTTCACCACGGTGCTCGGGGTGCCGCCGGGCGCTCTGCCGAGCTCGCCGCGCTACCACCGTGCTCCTCCGAGTGCCGCCGAGCGCTCTCCCGGTATCGACAATCGTTGACCCCGCGCGTCGGGGTGCCGCCAGGTGCTCTCCCGAGCTCGTCGCGCTACCACCCAGCGCCGGCGAGTGCCACCGGGAAATCTACACACTCTACAGGGCACTAGGGAACACCACAGGCCCCTACGGAACCCTACACAACCCTCTGGAAACTTATGGCACCCTACAAGCTCCTACCAACCCCTGCGGGCACTTACACAACCCTACAGGCCCCTACGGAAATGTACGGGACTCCACGGGCCCCTAGGGAAGCCTACAGATTTCGACGGAACCCTACGAGCCCCTCTGGAACCCTACAGAATACTCCAGGACCCGACAGCACTCTACAAGACCCTTAGCAACACAACGGAACCTCAGTAAAACCCTATGGGCTCCTACAGAACACTGCAGGCGCCTACGGAACCCTACAGACCCCGACGGAACCCTACAGACACCTGCGGGCACTTACAGAACCCTGCAGGCCCCTACAGAACCCTACAGGTCCATACAGAACCCCACAGGGCCCTACTGAACTTTACCAACCACTACGGAACTCTACGGGCCCCTACAGAACCCTGCAGAACCCTCCAGAACCTTACAGAATCCCACAGACTCCTACAGACTGCTGCGGGCACTTACACAACCCTACAGGCCCCTACGGAACACTGCCAGCCCCTACGGAAGGAACCCTACGGGCCCCTACAGAACACTACTGGCTCCTGCGGTACTCTACAGGCCTCTAGGGAACCTACGAAGCTCTACGGAACCCTATGGATCCTTACGGAACAGTACGGGCCCCTTCAGACCTCTGCGGGCGCTTATGGAAACCTACAGGACCCTACGGAACTGTACGAGACTCTACAGGCCCCTAGGGAACACCACAGGCCCCTACGGAACCCTACACAACCCTCTGGAAACTTATGGCACCCTACAAGCTCCTACCAACCCCTGCGGGCACTTACACAACCCTACAGGCCTCTACGGAAATCTACGGGACTCCACGGGCCCTTAGGGAAGCCTACAGATTTCGACGGAACCCTACGAGCTCCTCTGGAACCCTACAGAATACTCCAGGACCCGACAGCACTCTACAAGACCCTTAGCAACACAACGGAACCTCACTAAAACCCTATGGGCTCCTACAGAACACTGCAGGCGCCTACGGAACCCTACAGACCCCTATGGAACCCTACAGACACCTGCGGGCACTTACAGAAGCCTGCAGGCCCCTACAGAACCCTACAGGTCCATACAGAACCCCACAGGGCCCTACGGAACTTTACCAGCCACTACGGAACTCTACGGGCCCCTACAGAACCCTGCAGAACCCTCCAGAACCTTACAGAATCCCACAGACTCCTACAGACTGCTGCGGGCACTTACACAACCCTACAGGCCCCTACGGAACACTACCAGCCCCTACGGAAGAAACCCTACGGGCCCCTACAGAACACTACTGGCTCCTGCGGTACTCTACAGGCCTCTAGGGAACCTACGAAGCTCTACGGAGCCCTATGGATCCTTACGGAACAGTACGGGCCCCTTCAGACCTCTGCGGGCGCTTATGGAAACCTACAGGACCCTACGGAACTGTACGAGACTCTAGAGGCCCCTAGGGAACACTAGAGGCCCCTACGGAACCGTACGAGACTCTACAGGCCCCTAGGGAACACCACAGGCCCCTACGGAACCGTACGAGACTCTATAGGCCCCTAGGGAACACCACAGGCCCCTACGGAACCCTACACAACCCTCTGGAAACTTATGGCACCCTACAAGCTCCTACCAACCCCTGCGGGCACTTACACAACCCTACAGGCCCCTACGGAAATGTACGGGACTCCACGGGCCCCTAGGGAAGCCTACAGATTTCGACGGAACCCTACGAGCCCCTCTGGAACCCTACAGAATACTCCAGGACCCGACAGCACTCTACAAGACCCTTAGCAACACAACGGAACCTCACTAAAACCCTATGGGCTCCTACAGAACACTGCAGGCGCCTACGGAACCCTACAGACCCCTATGGAACCCTACAGACACCTGCGGGCACTTACAGAAGCCTGCAGGCCCCTACAGAACCCTACAGGTCCATACAGAACCCCACAGGGCCCTAGGGAACTTTACCAGCCACTACGGAACTCTACGGGCCCCTACAGAACCCTGCAGAACCCTTCAGAACTTTACAGAATCCCACAGACTCCTACAGACTGCTGCGGGCACTTACACAACCCTACAGGCCCCTACGGAACACTACCAGCCCCTACGGAAGGAACCCTACGGGCCCCTACAGAACACTACTGGCTCCTGCGGTACTCTACAGGCCTCTAGGGAACCTACGAAGCTCTACGGAACCCTATGGATCCTTACGGAACAGTACGGGCCCCTTCAGACCTCTGCGGGCGCTTATGGAAACCTACAGGACCCTACGGAACTGTACGAGACTCTACAGGCCCCTAGGGAACACCACAGGCCCCTACGGAACGGTACGAGACTCTACAGGCCCCCAGGGAACACCACAGGCCCCTACGGAACTGTACGAGACTCTACAGGCCCCTAGGGAACACCACAGGCCCCTACGGAACCCTACACAACCCTCTGGAAACTTATGGCACCCTATAAGCTCCTACCAACCCCTGCGGGCACTTACACAACCCTACAGGCCTCTACGGAAATCTACGGGACTCCACGGGCCCCTAGGGAAGCCTACAGATTTTGACGGAACCCTACGAGCCCCTCTGGAACCTTACAGAATACTCCAGGACCCGACAGCACCCTACAAGACCCTTAGCAACACAACGGAACCTCACTAAAACCCTATGGGCTCTGCCGAGCTCGCTGCGCTACCACCGTGCGCCTCCGAGTGCCGCCGAGCGCTCTCCCGATATCGCCGCTCCTTCACCCCTCTTGTCTGGGTGCCGCCGGGCCCTCTCCCGAGCTTGCCGCACTACCACCATGCGCCTCCAGGTGCCGCTGTGCGTCCGGTCAACCCGACGCACGCTCATCCCGCTCCTCGGGGTGCCTCCGGACGCTCTCCCGAGCTCGTCGTGCTACCACCCAGTGCCGGCGAGTGCCACCGGGCACTCTCGGGATCTCGCCGCGGTACCGCAGCGCGCCTCCGAGTGCCGCCGAGCGCTCTCCCGATATCGCCGCTCCTTCACCACGGTGCTCGGGGTGCCGCCGGGCGCTCTGCCGAGCTCGCCGCGCTACCACCGTGCTCCTCCGAGTGCCGCCGAGCGCTCTCCCGGTATCGACAATCGTTGACCCCGCGCGTCGGGGTGCCGCCAGGTGCTCTCCCGAGCTCGTCGCGCTACCACCCAGCGCCGGCGAGTGCCACCGGGAAATCTACACACTCTACAGGGCACTAGGGAACACCACAGGCCCCTACGGAACCCTACACAACCCTCTGGAAACTTATGGCACCCTACAAGCTCCTACCAACCCCTGCGGGCACTTACACAACCCTACAGGCCTCTACGGAAATCTACGGGACTCTATGGGCCCCTAGGGAAGCCTACAGATTTCGACGGAACCCTACGAGCCCCTCTGGAACCCTACAGAATACTCCAGGACCCGACAGCACTCTACAAGACCCTTAGCAACACAACGGAACCTCACTAAAACCCTATGGGCTCCTACAGAACACTGCAGGCGCCTACGGAACCCTACAGACCCCGACGGAACCCTACAGACACCTGCGGGCACTTACAGAACCCTGCAGGCCCCTACAGAACCCTACAGGTCCATACAGAACCCCACAGGGCCCTACGGAACTTTACCAGCCACTACGGAACTCTACGGGCCCCTACAGAACCCTGCAGAACCCTCCAGAACCTTACAGAATCCCACAGACTCCTACAGACTGCTGCGGGCACTTACACAACCCTACAGGCCCCTACGGAACACTGCCAGCCCCTACGGAAGGAACCCTACGGGCCCCTACAGAACACTACTGGCTCCTGCGGTACTCTACAGGCCTCTAGGGAACCTACGAAGCTCTACGGAACCCTATGGATCCTTACGGAACAGTACGGGCCCCTTCAGACCTCTGCGGGCGCTTATGGAAACCTACAGGACCCTACGGAACTGTACGAGACTCTAGAGGCCCCTAGGGAACACCACAGGCCCCTACGGAACCCTACACAACCCTCTGGAAACTTATGGCACCCTACAAGCTCCTACCAACCCCTGCGGGCACTTACACAACCCTACAGGCCTCTACGGAAATCTACGGGACTCCACGGGCCCTTAGGGAAGCCTACAGATTTCGATGGAACCCTACGAGCCCCTCTGGAACCCTACAGAATACTCCAGGACCCGACAGCACTCTACAAGATCCTTAGCAACACAACGGAACCTCACTAAAACCCTATGGGCTCCTACAGAACACTGCAGGCGCCTACGGAACCCTACAGACCCCTATGGAACCCTACAGACACCTGCGGGCACTTACAGAAGCCTGCAGGCCCCTACAGAACCCTACAGGTCCATACAGAACCCCACAGGGCCCTAGGGAACTTTACCAGCCACTACGGAACTCTACGGGCCCCTACAGAACCCTGCAGAACCCTTCAGAACCTTACAGAATCCCACAGACTCCTACAGACTGCTGCGGGCACTTACACAACCCTACAGGCCCCTACGGAACACTACCAGCCCCTACGGAAGGAACCCTACGGGCCCCTACAGAACACTACTGGCTCCTGCGGTACTCTACAGGCCTCTAGGGAACCTACGAAGCTCTACGGAACCCTATGGATCCTTACGGAACAGTACGGGCCCCTTCAGACCTCTGCGGGCGCTTATGGAAACCTACAGGACCCTACGGAACTGTACGAGACTCTACAGGCCCCTAGGGAACACCACAGGCCCCTACGGAACGGTACGAGACTCTACAGGCCCCCAGGGAACACCACAGGCCCCTACGGAACTGTACGAGACTCTACAGGCCCCTAGGGAACACCACAGGCCCCTACGGAACCCTACACAACCCTCTGGAAACTTATGGCACCCTATAAGCTCCTACCAACCCCTGCGGGCACTTACACAACCCTACAGGCCTCTACGGAAATCTACGGGACTCCACGGGCCCCTAGGGAAGCCTACAGATTTTGACGGAACCCTACAGATTTTGACGGAACCCTACGAGCCCCTCTGGAACCTTACAGAATACTCCAGGACCCGACAGCACCCTACAAGACCCTTAGCAACACAACGGAACCTCACTAAAACCCTATGGGCTCTGCCGAGCTCGCTGCGCTACCACCGTGCGCCTCCGAGTGCCGCCGAGCGCTCTCCCGATATCGCCGCTCCTTCACCCCTCTTGTCTGGGTGCCGCCGGGCCCTCTCCCGAGCTTGCCGCACTACCACCATGCGCCTCCAGGTGCCGCTGTGCGTCCGGTCAACCCGACGCACGCTCATCCCGCTCCTCGGGGTGCCTCCGGACGCTCTCCCGAGCTCGTCGCGCTACCACCCAGTGCCGGCGAGTGCCACCGGGCACTCTCGGGATCTCGCCGCGGTACCGCAGCGCGCCTCCGAGTGCCGCCGAGCGCTCTCCCGATATCGCCGCTCCTTCACCACGGTGCTCGGGGTGCCGCCGGGCGCTCTGCCGAGCTCGCCGCGCTACCACCGTGCTCCTCCGAGTGCCGCCGAGCGCTCTCCCAGTATCGACAATCGTTGACCCCGCGCGTCGGGGTGCCGCCAGGTGCTCTCCCGAGCTCGTCGCGCTACCACCCAGCGCCGGCGAGTGCCACCGGGAAATCTACACACTCTACAGGGCACTAGGGAACACCACAGGCCCCTACGGAACCCTACACAACCCTCTGGAAACTTATGGCACCCTACAAGCTCCTACCAACCCCTGCGGGCACTTACACAACCCTACAGGCCTCTACGGAAATCTACGGGACTCTATGGGCCCCTAGGGAAGCCTACAGATTTCGACGGAACCCTACGAGCCCCTCTGGAACCCTACAGAATACTCCAGGACCCGACAGCACTCTACAAGACCCTTAGCAACACAACGGAACCTCACTAAAACCCTATGGGCTCCTACAGAACACTGCAGGCGCCTACGGAACCCTACAGACCCCGACGGAACCCTACAGACACCTGCGGGCACTTACAGAACCCTGCAGGCCCCTACAGAACCCTACAGGTCCATACAGAATCCCACAGGGCCCTACTGAACTTTACCAACCACTACGGAACTCTACGGGCCCCTACAGAACCCTGCAGAACCCTCCAGAACCTTACAGAATCCCACAGACTCCTACAGACTGCTGCGGGCACTTACACAACCCTACAGGCCCCTACGGAACACTGCCAGCCCCTACGGAAGGAACCCTACGGGCCCCTACAGAACACTACTGGCTCCTGCGGTACTCTACAGGCCTCTAGGGAACCTACGAAGCTCTACGGAACCCTATGGATCCTTACGGAACAGTACGGGCCCCTTCAGACCTCTGCGGGCGCTTATGGAAACCTACAGGACCCTACGGAACTGTACGAGACTCTACAGGCCCCTAGGGAACACCACAGGCCCCTACGGAACCCTACACAACCCTCTGGAAACTTATGGCACCCTACAAGCTCCTACCAACCCCTGCGGGCACTTACACAACCCTACAGGCCTCTACGGAAATCTACGGGACTCCACGGGCCCTTAGGGAAGCCTACAGATTTCGACGGAACCCTACGAGCCCCTCTGGAACCCTACAGAATACTCCAGGACCCGACAGCACTCTACAAGACCCTTAGCAACACAACGGAACCTCACTAAAACCCTATGGGCTCCTACAGAACACTGCAGGCGCCTACGGAACCCTACAGACCCGTACGGAACCCTACAGACACCTGCGGGCACTTACAGAAGCCTGCAGGCCCCTACAGAACCCTACAGGTCCATACAGAACCCCACAGGGCCCTACGGAACTTTACCAGCCACTACGGAACTCTACGGGCCCCTACAGAACCCTGCAGAACCCTCCAGAACCTTACAAAATCCTACAGACTCCTACAGACTGCTGCGGGCACTTACACAACCCTACAGGCCCCTACGGAACACTACCAGCCCCTACGGAAGGAACCCTACGGGCCCCTACAGAACACTACTGGCTCCTGCGGTACTCTACAGGCCTCTAGGGAACCTACGAAGCTCTACGGAGCCCTATGGATCCTTACGGAACAGTACGGGCCCCTTCAGACCTCTGCGGGCGCTTATGGAAACCTACAGGACCCTACGGAACTGTACGAGACTCTAGAGGCCCCTAGGGAACACTACAGGCCCCTACGGAACCGTACGAGACTCTACAGGCCCCTAGGGAACACCACAGGCCCCTACGGAACCGTACGGGACTCTCTAGGCCCCTAGGGAACACCACAGGCCCCTACGGAACCCTACACAACCCTCTGGAAACTTATGGCACCCTACAAGCTCCTACCAACCCCTGCGGGCACTTACACAACCCTACAGGCCCCTACGGAAATGTACGGGACTCCACGGGCCCCTAGGGAAGCCTACAGATTTCGACGGAACCCTACGAGCCCCTCTGGAACCCTACAGAATACTCCAGGACCCGACAGCACTCTACAAGACCCTTAGCAACACAACGGAACCTCACTAAAACCCTATGGGCTCTTACAGAACACTGCAGGCGCCTACGGAACCCTACAGACCCCTATGGAACCCTACAGACACCTGCGGGCACTTACAGAACCCTGCAGGGCCCTACAGAACCCTACAGGTCCATACAGAACCCCACAGGGCCCTAGGGAACTTTACCAGCCACTACGGAACTCTACGGGCCCCTACAGAACCCTGCAGAACCCTCCAGAACCTTACAGAATCCCACAGACTCCTACAGACTGCTGCGGGCACTTACACAACCCTACAGGCCCCTACGGAACACTACCAGCCCCTACGGAAGGAACCCTACGGGCCCCTACAGAACACTACTGGCTCCTGCGGTACTCTACAGGCCTCTAGGGAACCTACGAAGCTCTACGGAACCCTATGGATCCTTACGGAACAGTACGGGCCCCTTCAGACCTCTGCGGGCGCTTATGGAAACCTACAGGACCCTACGGAACTGTACGAGACTCTAGAGGCCCCTAGGGAACACCACAGGCCCCTACGGAACCGTACGAGACTCTACAGGCCCCCAGGGAACACCACAGGCCCCTACGGAACGGTACGAGACTCCAAAGGCCCCTAGGGAACACCACAGGCCCCTACGGAACCCTACACAACCCTCTGGAAACTTATGGCACCCTATAAGCTCCTACCAACCCCTGCGGGCACTTACACAACCCTACAGGACTCTACGGAAATCTACGGGACTCCACGGGCCCCTAGGGAAGCCTACAGATTTTGACGGAACCCTACGAGCCCCTCTGGAACCTTACAGAATACTCCAGGACCCGACAGCACCCTACAAGACCCTTAGCAACACAACGGAACCTCACTAAAACCCTATGGGCTCTGCCGAGCTCGCTGCGCTACCACCGTGCGCCTCCGAGTGCCGCCGAGCGCTCTCCCGATATCGCCGCTCCTTCACCCCTCTTGTCTGGGTGCCGCCGGGCCCTCTCCCGAGCTTGCCGCACTACCACCATGCGCCTCCAGGTGCCGCTGTGCGTCCGGTCAACCCGACGCACGCTCATCCCGCTCCTCGGGGTGCCTCCGGACGCTCTCCCGAGCTCGTCGCGCTACCACCCAGTGCCGGCGAGTGCCACCGGGCACTCTCGGGATCTCGCCGCGGTACCGCAGCGCGCCTCCGAGTGCCGCCGAGCGCTCTCCCGATATCGCCGCTCCTTCACCACGGTGCTCGGGGTGCCGCCGGGCGCTCTGCCGAGCTCGCCGCGCTACCACCGTGCTCCTCCGAGTGCCGCCGAGCGCTCTCCCGGTATCGACAATCGTTGACCCCGCGCGTCGGGGTGCCGCCAGGTGCTCTCCCGAGCTCGTCGCGCTACCACCCAGCGCCGGCGAGTGCCACCGGGAAATCTACACACTCTACAGGGCACTAGGGAACACCACAGGCCCCTACGGAACCCTACACAACCCTCTGGAAACTTATGGCACCCTACAAGCTCCTACCAACCCCTGCGGGCACTTACACAACCCTACAGGCCTCTACGGAAATCTACGGGACTCTATGGGCCCCTAGGGAAGCCTACAGATTTCAACGGAACCCTACGAGCCACTCTGGAACCCTACAGAATACTCCAGGACCCGACAGCACTCTACAAGACCCTTAGCAACACAACGGAACCTCACTAAAACCCTATGGGCTCCTACAGAACACTGCAGGCGCCTACGGAACCCTACAGACCCCGACGGAACCCTACAGACACCTGCGGGCACTTACAGAACCCTGCAGGCCCCTACAGAACCCTACAGGTCCATACAGAACCCCACAGGGCCCTACTGAACTTTACCAACCACTACGGAACTCTACGGGCCCCTACAGAACCCTGCAGAACCCTCCAGAACCTTACAGAATCCCACAGACTCCTACAGACTGCTGCGGGCACTTACACAACCCTACAGGCCCCTACGGAACACTGCCAGCCCCTACGGAAGGAACCCTACGGGCCCCTACAGAACACTACTGGCTCCTGCGGTACTCTACAGGCCTCTAGGGAACCTACGAAGCTCTACGGAACCCTATGGATCCTTACGGAACAGTACGGGCCCCTTCAGACCTCTGCGGGCGCTTATGGAAACCTACAGGACCCTACGGAACTGTACGAGACTCTACAGGCCCCTAGGGAACACCACAGGCCCCTACGGAACCCTACACAACCCTCTGGAAACTTATGGCACCCTACAAGCTCCTACCAACCCCTGCGGGCACTTACACAACCCTACAGGCCTCTATGGAAATCTACGGGACTCCACGGGCCCCTAGGGAAGCCTACAGATTTCGACGGAACCCTACGAGCCCCTCTGGAACCCTACAGAATACTCCAGGACCCGACAGCACTCTACAAGACCCTTAGCAACACAACGGAACCTCACTAAAACCCTATGGGCTCCTACAGAACACTGCAGGCGCCTACGGAACCCTACAGACCCCTATGGAACCCTACAGACACCTGCGGGCACTTACAGAACCCTGCAGGGCCCTACAGAACCCTACAGGTCCATACAGAACCCCACAGGGCCCTACGGAACTTTACCAGCCACTACGGAACTCTACGGGCCCCTACAGAACCCTGCAGAACCCTCCAGAACCTTACAGAATCCCACAGACTCCTACAGACTGCTGCGGGCACTTACACAACCCTACAGGCCCCTACGGAACACTACCAGCCCCTATGGAAGGAACCCTACGGGCCCCTACAGAACACTACTGGCTCCTGCGGTACTCTACAGGCCTCTAGGGAAACGACGAAGCTCTACGGAACCCTATGGATCCTTACGGAACAGTACGGGCCCCTTCAGACCTCTGCGGGCGCTTATGGAAACCTACAGGACCCTACGGAACTGTACGAGACTCTAGAGGCCCCTAGGGAACACTACAGGCCCCTACGGAACCGTACGAGACTCTACAGGCCCCTAGGGAACACCACAGGCCCCTACGGAACCGTACGAGACTCTACAGGCCCCTAGGGAACACCACAGGCCCCTATGGAACCCTACACAACCCTCTGGAAACTTATGGCACCCTACAAGCTCCTACCAACCCCTGCGGGCACTTACACAACCCTACAGGTCCCTACGGAAATCTACGGGACTCCACGGGCCCCTAGGGAAGCCTACAGATTTCAACGGAACCCTACGAGCCCCTCTGGAACCCTACAGAATACTCCAGGACCCGACAGCACTCTACAAGACCCTTAGCAACACAACAGAACCTCACTAAAACCCTATGGGCTCCTACAGAACACTGCAGGCCCCTAGGGAACCCTACAGACCCCTACGGAATATTACCAGCCGCTACGGAAACCTATGGCCCCTATGGAACTCTACGGAACCTGACAGAAACACTGTGGGCCCCTACAGGCCCTTGCGGGCACTTGCAGAACTCTGCAGGAACCCACGGAACTTTATGGAACCCTACCAGCCCCTACGGAAGCCTAAAGACCCTTGCAGGCAGTTACGGAACGGTACAGGGCCCTAGGGAACTTTACCAACCACTACGGAACTCTACGGGCCCCTACGGAACCCTGCAGAACCCTCCGGAACCTTACAGAATCCCACGGATTCCTACAGACTCCTGCGGGCACTTACTCAACCCTAGAGGACCCTATGGAACACTGCCAGCCCCTATGGAAGGAACCCTACGGGCCCCTACAGAACACTACTGGCTCCTGCGGTACTCTACAGGCCTCTAGGGAACCTACGAAGCTCTACGGAGCCCTATGGATCCTTACGGAACAGTACGGGCCCCTTCAGACCTCTGCGGGCGCTTATGGAAACCTACAGGACCCTACGGAACTGTACGAGACTCTAGAGGCCCCTAGGGAACACCACAGGCCCCTACGGAACCGTACGAGACTCTACAGGCCCCTAGGGAACACCACAGGCCCCTACGGAACCCTACACAACCCTCTGGAAACTTATGGCACCCTACAAGCTCCTACCAACCCCTGCGGGCACTTACACAACCCTACAGGCCTCTACGGAAATCTACGGGACTCCACGGGCCCTTAGGGAAGCCTACAGATTTCGACGGAACCCTACGAGCCCCTCTGGAACCCTACAGAATACTCCAGGACCCGACAGCACTCTACAAGACCCTTAGCAACACAACGTAACCTCACTAAAACCCTATGGGCTCCTACAGAACACTGCAGGCTCCTACGGAACCCTACAGACCCCTACGGAACCCTACAGACACCTGCGGGCACTTAGAGAAGCCTGCAGGCCCCTACAGAACCCTACAGGTCCATACAGAACCCCACAGGGCCCTACGGAAGATTACCAGCCACTACGGAACTCTACGGGCCCCTACAGAACCCTGCAGAACCCTCCAGAACCTTACAGAATCCCACAGACTCCTACAGACTGCTGCGGGCACTTACACAACCCTACAGGCCCCTACGGAACACTACCAGCCCCTACGGAAGGAACCCTACGGGCCCCTACAGAACACTACTGGCTCCTGTGGTACTCTACAGCCCTCTAGGGAACCTACGAAGCTCTACAGAACCCTATGGATCCTTACGGAACAGTACGGGCCCCTTCAGACCTCTGCAGGCGCTTATGGAAACCTACAGGACCCTACGGAACTGTACGAGACTCTAGAGGCCCCTAGGGAACACTACAGGCCCCTACGGAACCGTACGAGACTCTACAGGCCCCTAGGGAACACCACAGGCCCCTACGGAACCGTACGAGACTCTACAGGCCCCTAGGGAACACCACAGGCCCCTACGGAACCCTACACAACCCTCTGGAAACTTATGGCACCCTACAAGCTCCTACCAACCCCTGCGGGCACTTACACAACCCTACAGGTCCCTACGGAAATCTACGGGACTCCACGGGCCCCTAGGGAAGCCTACAGATTTCAACGGAACCCTACGAGCCCCTCTGGAACCCTACAGAATACTCCAGGACCCGACAGCACTCTACAAGACCCTTAGCAACACAACAGAACCTCACTAAAACCCTATGGGCTCCTACAGAACACTGCAGGCCCCTAGGGAACCCTACAGACCCCTACGGAATACTACCAGCCGCTACGGAAACCTATGGCCCCTATGGAACTCTACGGAACCTGACAGAAACACTGTGGGCCCCTACAGGCCCTTGCGGGCACTTGCAGAACTCTGCAGGAACCCACGGAACTTTATGGAACCCTACCAGCCCCTACGGAAGCCTAAAGACCCTTGCAGGCAGTTACGGAACAGTACAGGGCCCTAGGGAACTTTACCAACCACTACGGAACTCTACGGGCCCCTACGGAACCCTGCAGAACCCTCCGGAACCTTACAGAATCCCACGGATTCCTACAGACTCCTGCGGGCACTTACTCAACCCTAGAGGACCCTACGGAACACTGCCAGCCCCTATGGAAGGAACCCTACGGGCCCCTACAGAACACTACTGGCTCCTGCGGTACTCTACAGGCCTCTAGGGAACCTACGAAGCTCTACGGAGCCCTATGGATCCTTACGGAACAGTACGGGCCCCTTCAGACCTCTGCGGGCGCTTATGGAAACCTACAGGACCCTACGGAACTGTACGAGACTCTACAGGCCCCTAGGGAACACCACAGGCCCCTACGGAACCGTACGAGACTCTACAGGCCCCTAGGGAACACCACAGGCCCCTACGGAACCCTACACAACCCTCTGGAAACTTATGGCACCCTACAAGCTCCTACCAACCCCTGCGGGCACTTACACAACCCTACAGGTCCCTACGGAAATCTACGGGACTCCACGGGCCCCTAGGGAAGCCTACAGATTTCAACGGAACCCTACGAGCCCCTCTGGAACCCTACAGAATACTCCAGGACCCGACAGCACTCTACAAGACCCTTAGCAACACAACGGAACCTCACTAAAACCCTATGGGCTCCTACAGAACACTGCAGGCGCCTACGGAACCCTACAGACCCCTATGGAACCCTACAGACACCTGCGGGCACTTAGAGAAGCCTGCAGGCCCCTACAGAACCCTACAGGTCCATACAGAACCCCACAGGGCCCTACGGAAGATTACCAGCCACTACGGAACTCTACGGGCCCCTACAGAACCCTGCAGAACCCTCCAGAACCTTACAGAATCCCACAGACTCCTACAGACTGCTGCGGGCACTTACACAACCCTACAGGCCCCTACGGAACACTACCAGCCCCTATGGAAGGAACCCTACGGGCCCCTACAGAACACTACTGGCTCCTGCGGTACTCTACAGCCCTCTAGGGAACCTACGAAGCTCTACAGAACCCTATGGATCCTTACGGAACAGTACGGGCCCCTTCAGACCTCTGCAGGCGCTTATGGAAACCTACAGGACCCTACGGAACTGTACGAGACTCTAGAGGCCCCTAGGGAACACTACAGGCCCCTACGGAACCGTACGAGACTCTACAGGCCCCTAGGGAACACCACAGGCCCCTACGGAACCGTACGAGACTCTACAGGCCCCTAGGGAACACCACAGGCCCCTATGGAACCCTACACAACCCTCTGGAAACTTATGGCACCCTACAAGCTCCTACCAACCCCTGCGGGCACTTACACAACCCTACAGGTCCCTACGGAAATCTACGGGACTCCACGGGCCCCTAGGGAAGCCTACAGATTTCAACGGAACCCTACGAGCCCCTCTGGAACCCTACAGAATACTCCAGGACCCGACAGCACTCTACAAGACCCTTAGCAACACAACGGAACCTCACTAAAACCCTATGGGCTCCTACAGAACACTGCAGGCCCCTAGGGAACCCTACAGACCCCTACGGAATACTACCAGCCGCTACGGAAACCTATGGCCCCTATGGAACTCTACGGAACCTGACAGAAACACTGTGGGCCCCTACAGGCCCTTGCGGGCACTTGCAGAACTCTGCAGGAACCCACGGAACTTTATGGAACCCTACCAGCCCCTACGGAAGCCTAAAGACCCTTGCAGGCAGTTACGGAACAGTACAGGGCCCTAGGGAACTTTACCAACCACTACGGAACTCTACGGGCCCCTACGGAACCCTGCAGAACCCTCCAGAACCTTACAGAATCCCACGGATTCCTACAGACTCCTGCGGGCACTTACTCAACCCTAGAGGACCCTACGGAACACTGCCAGCCCCTATGGAAGGAACCCTACGGGCCCCTACAGAACACTACTGGCTCCTGCGGTACTCTACAGGCCTCTAGGGAACCTACGAAGCTCTACGGAGCCCTATGGATCCTTACGGAACAGTACGGGCCCCTTCAGACCTCTGCGGGCGCTTATGGAAACCTACAGGACCCTACGGAACTGTACGAGACTCTACAGGCCCCTAGGGAACACCACAGGCCCCTACGGAACCGTACGAGACTCTATAGGCCCCTAGGGAACACCACAGGCCCCTACGGAACCCTACACAACCCTCTGGAAACTTATGGCACCCTACAAGCTCCTACCAACCCCTGCGGGCACTTACACAACCCTACAGGTCCCTACGGAAATCTACGGGACTCCACGGGCCCCTAGGGAAGCCTACAGATTTCGACGGAACCCTACGAGCCCCTCTGGAACCCTACAGAATACTCCAGGACCCGACAGCACTCTACAAGACCCTTAGCAACACAACGGAACCTCACTAAAACCCTATGGGCTCCTACAGAACACTGCAGGCGCCTACGGAACCCTACAGACCCCTACGGAACCCTACAGACACCTGCGGGCACTTACAGAAGCCTGCAGGGCCCTACAGAACCCTACAGGTCCATACAGAACCCCACAGGGCCCTACGGAACTTTACCAGCCACTACGGAACTCTACGGGCCCCTACAGAACCCTGCAGAACCCTCCAGAACCTTACAGAATCCCACAGACTCCTACAGACTGCTGCGGGCACTTACACAACCCTACAGGCCCCTACGGAACACTGCCAGCCCCTACGGAAGGAACCTTACGGGCACCTACAGAACACTACTGGCTCCTGCGGTACTCTACAGGCCTCTAAGGAACCTACGAAGCTCTACGGAGCCCTATGGATCCTTACGGAACAGTACGGGCCCCTTCAGACCTCTGCGGGCGCTTATGGAAACCTACAGGACCCTACGGAAACGTACGAGACTCTACAGGCCCCTAGGGAACCCTACAGACCCCTACGGAATACTACCAGCCGCTACGGAAACCTATGGCCCCTACGGAACTCTACGGAACCTGACAGAAACACTGTGGGCCCCTACAGGCCCTTGCGGGCACTTGCAGAACTCTGCAGGAACCCACGGAACTTTATGGAACCCTACCAGCCCCTACGGAAACCTAAAGACCCTTGCAGGCAGTTACGGAACGGTACAGGGCCCTAGGGAACTTTACCAACCACTACGGAACTCTACGGGCCCCTACGGAACCCTGCAGAACCCTCCGGAACCTTACAGAATCCCACGGATTCCTACAGACTCCTGCGGGCACTTACTCAACCCTAGAGGACCCTACGGAACACTGCCAGCCCCTATGGAAGGAACCCTACGGGCCCCTACAGAACACTACTGGCTCCTGCGGTACTCTACAGGCCTCTAGGGAACCTACGAAGCTCTACGGAGCCCTATGGATCCTTACGGAACAGTACGGGCCCCTTCAGACCTCTGCGGGCGCTTATGGAAACCTACAGGACCCTACGGAACTGTACAAGACTCTAGAGGCCCCTAGGGAACACCACAGGCCCCTACGGAACCGTACGAGACTCTACAGGCCCCTAGGGAACACCACAGGCCCCTACGGAACCCTACACAACCCTCTGGAAACTTATGGCACCCTACAACCTCCTACCAACCCCTGCAGGCACTTACACAACCCTACAGGCCTCTACGGAAATCTACGGGACTCTATGGGCCCCTAGGGAAGCCTACAGATTTCGACGGAACCCTACGAGCCCCTCTGGAACCCTACAGAATACTCCAGGACCCGACAGCACTCTACAAGACCCTTAGCAACACAACGGAACCTCACTAAAACCCTATGGGCTCCTAAAGAACACTGCAGGCGCCTACGGAACCCTACAGACCCCTACAAAACCCTACAGACACCTGCGGGCACTTACAGAAGCCTGCAGGCCCCTACAGAACCCTACAGGTCCATACAGAACCCCACAGGGCCCTACGGAACTTTACCAGCCACTACGGAACTCTACGGGCCCCTACAGAACCCTGCAGAACCCTCCAGAACCTTACAGAATCCCACAGACTCCTACAGACTGCTGCGGGCACTTACACAACCCTACAGGCCCCTACGGAACACTGCCAGCCTCTACGGAAGGAACCTTACGGGCCCCTACAGAACACTACTGGCTCCTGCGGTACTCTACAGGCCTCTAGGGAACCTACGAAGCTCTACGGAACCCTATGGATCCTTACGGAACAGTACGGGCCCCTTCAGACCTCTGCGGGCGCTTATGGAAACCTACAGGACCCTACGGAACTGTACGAGACTCTACAGGACCCTAGGGAACACTACAGACCCCTACAAAACCGTACGAGACTCTAGAGGCCCCTAGGGAACACCACAGGCCCCTACGGAACCCTACACAACCCTCTGGAAACTTATGGCACCCTACAAGGTCCTACCAACCCCTGCGGGCACTTACACAACCCTACAGGTCCCTTCGGGGCTCTATGGGCCCTTAGGGAAGCCTACAGATTTCGACGGAACCCTACGAGCCCCTCTGGAACCCTACAGAATACTCCAGGACCCGACAGCACTCTACAAGACCCTTAGCGACACAACAGAACGTCACTAAAACCCTATGGGCTCCTACAGAACACTGCAGGTGCCTATGGAACCCTACAGACCCCTACGGAATACTACCAGCCGCTACGGAAACCTATGGCCCCTACGGAACTCTACGGAACCTGACAGAAACACTGTGGGCCCCTACAGGCCCTTGCGGGCACTTGCAGAACTCTGCAGGAACCCACGGAACTTTATGGAACCCTACCAGCCACTACGGAAACCTAAAGACCCTTGCAGGCAGTTACGGAACGGTACAGGGCCCTAGGGAACTTTACCAACCACTACGGAACTCTACGGGCCCCTACGGAACCCTGCAGAACCCTCCGGAACCTTACAGAATCCCACGGATTCCTACAGACTCCTGCGGGCACTTACTCAACCCTAGAGGACCCTACGGAACACTGCCAGCCCCTATGGAAGGAACCCTACGGGCCCCTACAGAACACTACTGGCTCCTGCGGTACTCTACAGGCCTCTAGGGAACCTACGAAGCTCTACGGAGCCCTATGGATCCTTACGGAACAGTACGGGCCCCTTCAGACCTCTGCGGGCGCTTATGGAAACCTACAGGACCCTACGGAACTGTACGAGACTCTACAGGCCCCTAGGGAACACCACAGGCCCCTACGGAACCGTACGAGACTCTACAGGCCCCTAGGGAACACCACAGGCCCCTATGGAACCCTACACAACCCTCTGGAAACTTATGGCACCCTATAAGCTCCTACCAACCCCTGCGGGCACTTACACAACCCTACAGGTCCCTACGGAAATCTACGGGACTCTATGGGCCCCTAGGGAAGCCTACAGATTTCGACGGAACCCTACGAGCCCCTCTGGAACCCTACAGAATACTCCAGGACCCGACAGCACTCTACAAGACCTTTAGCGACACAACAGAACCTCACTAAAACCCTATGGGCTCCTACAGAACACTGCAAGTGCCTATGGAACCCTACAGACCCCTACGGAATACTACCAGCCGCTACGGAAACCTATGGCCCCTACGGAACTCTACGGAACCAGACAGAAACACTGTGCGCCCCTACAGGCCCTTGCGGGCACTTGCAGAACTCTGCAGGAACCCACGGAACTTTATGGAACCCTACCAGCCCCTACGGAAGCCTAAAGATCCTTGCAGGCAGTTACGGAACGGTACAGGGCCCTACGGAACTTTACCAGCCACTACGGAACTCTACGGGCCCCTACGGAACCCTGCAGAACCCTCCGGAACCTTACAGAATCCCACGGATTCCTACAGACTCCTGCAGGCACTTACACAACCCTAGAGGCCCCTACGGAACACTGCCAGCCCCTATGGAAGGAACCCTACGGGCCCCTACAGAACACTACTGGCTCCTGCATACTCTACAGGCCTCTACGGAACCTACGAAGCTCTACGGAACCCTATGGATCCTTATGGAACAGTACGGGCCCCTTCAGACCTCTGCGGGTGCTTATGGAAACCTACAGGACCCTACAGAACTGTGCAAGACTCTACAGGCCCCTAGGGAACACCACAGGCCCCTACGGAACGGTACGAGACTCTAGAGGCCCCTAGGGAACACCACAGGCCCCTACAGAAACGTACGAGACTCTACAGGCCCCTAGGGAACACCACAGGCCCCTACGGAACCCTACACAACCCTCTGGAAACTTATGGCACCCTACAAGCTCCTACCAACCCCTGCGGGCACTTACACAACCCTACCGGTCCCTACGGAAATCTACGGGACTCCACGGGCCCCTAGGGAAGCCTACAGATTTCGACGGAACCCAAGAGCCCCTCTGGAACCCTACAGAATACTCCAGGACCCGACAGCACTCTACAAGACCCTTAGCAACACAACGGAACCTCACTAAAACCCTATGGGCTCCTACAGAACACTGCAGGCGCCTACGGAACCCTACAGACCCCTACGGAACCCTACAGACACCTGCGGGCACTTAAAGAACCCTGCAGGGCCCTACAGAACCCTACAGGTCCATACAGAACCCCACAGGGCCCTACGGAACTTTACCAGCCACTACGGAACTCTACGGGCCCCTACAGAACCCTGCAGAACCCTCCAGAACCTTACAGAATCCCACAGACTCCTACAGACTGCTGCGGGCACTTACACAACCCTACAGGCCCCTACGGAACACTGCCAGCCCCTACGGAAGGAACCTTACGGGCACCTACAGAACACTACTGGCTCCTGCGGTACTCTACAGGCCTCTAAGGAACCTACGAAGCTCTACGGAGCCCTATGGATCCTTACGGAACAGTACGGGCCCCTTCAGACCTCTGCGGGCGCTTATGGAAACCTACAGGACCCTACGGAAACGTACGAGACTCTACAGGCCCCTAGGGAACCCTACAGACCCCTACGGAATACTACCAGCCGCTACGGAAACCTATGGCCCCTACGGAACTCTACGGAACCTGACAGAAACACTGTGGGCCCCTACAGGCCCTTGCGGGCACTTGCAGAACTCTGCAGGAACCCACGGAACTTTATGGAACCCTACCAGCCCCTACGGAAACCTAAAGACCCTTGCAGGCAGTTACGGAACGGTACAGGGCCCTAGGGAACTTTACCAACCACTACGGAACTCTACGGGCCCCTACGGAACCCTGCAGAACCCTCCGGAACCTTACAGAATCCCACGGATTCCTACAGACTCCTGCGGGCACTTACTCAACCCTAGAGGACCCTACGAAACACTGCCAGCCCCTATGGAAGGAAGCCTACGGGCCCCTACAGAACACTACTGGCTCCTGCGGTACTCTACAGGCCTCTAGGGAACCTACGAAGCTCTACGGAGCCCTATGGATCCTTACGGAACAGTACGGGCCCCTTCAGACCTCTGCGGGTGCTTATGGAAACCTACAGGACCCTATGGAACTGTACGAGACTCTAGAGGCCCCTAGGGAACACCACAGGCCCCTACGGAACCGTACGAGACTCTACAGGCCCCTAGGGAACACCACAGGCCCCTACGGAACCCTACACAACCCTCTGGAAACTTATGGCACCCTACAACCTCCTACCAACCCCTGCGGGCACTTACACAACCCTACAGGCCTCTACGGAAATCTACGGGACTCCACGGGCCCCTAGGGAAGCCTACAGATTTCGACGGAACCCTACGAGCCCCTCTGGAACCCTACAGAATACTCCAGGACCCGACAGCACTCTACAAGACCCTTAGCAACACAACGGAACCTCACTAAAACCCTATGGGCTCCTACAGAATACTCCAGGACCCGACAGCACTCTACAAGACCCTTAGCAACACAACGGAACCTCACTAAAACCCTATGGGCTCCTACAGAACACTGCAGGCGCCTACGGAACCCTACAGACCCCTACGGAACCCTACAGACACCTGCGGGCACTTACAGAACCCTGCAGGCCCCTACAGAACCCTACAGGTCCATACAGAACCCCACAGGGCCCTACGGAACTTTACCAGCCACTACGGAACTCTACGGGCCCCTACAGAACCCTGCAGAACCCTCCAGAACCTTACAGAATCCCACAGACTCCTACAGACTGCTGCGGGCACTTACACAACCCTACAGGCCCCTACGGAACACTGCCAGCCCCTACGGAAGGAACCTTACGGGCACCTACAGAACACTACTGGCTCCTGCGGTACTCTACAGGCCTCTAGGGAACCTACGAAGCTCTACGGAACCCTATGGATCCTTACGGAACAGTACGGACCCCTTCAGACCTCTGCGGGCGCTTATGGAAACCTACAGGACCCTACGGAACTGTACGAGACTCTAGAGGCCCCTAGGGAACACTACAGACCCCTACAAAACCGTACGAGACTCTAGAGGCCCCTAGGGAACACCACAGGCCCCTACGGAACCCTACACAACCCTCTGGAAACTTATGGCACCCTACAAGCTCCTACCAACCCCTGCGGGCACTTACACAACCCTACAGGTCCCCTCGGGGCTCTATGGGCCCTTAGGGAACCCTACAGATTTCGACGGAACCCTACGAGCCCCTCTGGAACCCTACAGAATACTCCAGGACCCGACAGCACTCTACAAGACCCTTAGCGACACAACAGAACGTCACTAAAACCCTATGGGCTCCTACAGAACACTGCAGGTGCCTATGGAACCCTACAGACCCCTACGGAATACTACCAGCCGCTACGGAAACCTATGGCCCCTACGGAACTCTACGGAACCTGACAGAAACACTGTGGGCCCCTACCGGCCCTTGCGGGCACTTGCAGAACTCTGCAGGAACCCACGGAACTTTATGGAACCCTACCAGCCCCTACGGAAACCTAAAGACCCTTGCAGGCAGTTACGGAACGGTACAGGGCCCTAGGGAACTTTACCAACCACTACGGAACTCTACGGGCCCCTACGGAACCCTGCAGAACCCTCCGGAACCTTACAGAATCCCACGGATTCCTACAGACTCCTGCGGGCACTTACTCAACCCTAGAGGACCCTACGGAACACTGCCAGCCCCTATGGAAGGAACCCTACGGGCCCCTACAGAACACTACTGGCTCCTGCGGTACTCTACAGGCCTCTAGGGAACCTACGAAGCTCTACGGAGCCCTATGGATTATTACGGAACAGTACGGGCCCCTTCAGACCTCTGTGGGCGCTTATGGAAACCTACAGGACCCTACGGAACTGTACGAGACTCTACAGGCCCCTAGGGAACACCACAGGCCCCTACGGAACCGTACGAGACTCTAGAGGCCCCTAGGGAACACCACAGGCCCCTACGGAACCCTACACAACCCTCTGGAAACTTATGGCACCCTACAACCTCCTACCAACCCCTGCAGGCACTTACACAACCCTACAGGCCTCTACGGAAATCTACGGGACTCTATGGGCCCCTAGGGAAGCCTACAGATTTCGACGGAACCCTACGAGCCCCTCTGGAACCCTACAGAATACTCCAGGACCCGACAGCACTCTACAAGACCCTTAGCAACACAACGGAACCTCACTAAAACCCTATGGGCTCCTACAGAACACTGCAGGCGCCTACGGAACCCTACAGACCCCTACAAAACCCTACAGACACCTGCGGGCACTTACAGAAGCCTGCAGGCCCCTACAGAACCCTACAGGTCCATACAGAACCCCACAGGGCCCTACGGAACTTTACCAGCCACTACGGAACTCTACGGGCCCCTACAGAACCCTGCAGAACCCTCCAGAACCTTACAGAATCCCACAGACTCCTACAGACTGCTGCGGGCACTTACACAACCCTACAGGCCCCTACGGAACACTGCCAGCCTCTACGGAAGGAACCTTACGGGCACCTACAGAACACTA
The DNA here is from genome assembly GCF_964106895.1 of Numenius arquata. Lineage (NCBI taxonomy): Eukaryota > Metazoa > Chordata > Aves > Charadriiformes > Scolopacidae > Numenius > Numenius arquata. The sequence continues at coordinate 28,343 of NW_027415630.1, forward strand.
CTGGCTCCTGCGGTACTCTACAGGCCTCTAGGGAACCTACGAAGCTCTACGGAACCCTATGGATCCTTACGGAACAGTACGGGCCCCTTCAGACCTCTGCGGGCGCTTATGGAAACCTACAGGACCCTACGGAACTGTACGAGACTCTACAGACCCCTAGGGAACCCTACAGACCCCTACGGAATACTACCAGCCGCTACGGAAACCTATGGCCCCTACGGAACTCTACGGAACCTGACAGAAACACTGTGGGCCCCTACAGGCCCTTGCGGGCACTTGCAGAACTCTGCAGGAACCCACGGAACTTTATGGAACCCTACCAGCCCCTACGGAAGCCTAAAGATCCTTGCAGGCAGTTACGGAACGGTACAGGGCCCTACGGTACTTTACCAGCCACTACGGAACTCTACGGGCCCCTACGGAACCCTGCAGAACCCTCCGGAACCTTACAGAATCCCACGAATTCCTACAGACTCCTGCAGGCACTTACACAACCCTAGAGGCCCCTACGGAACACTGCCAGCCCCTATGGAAGGAACCCTACGGGCCCCTACAGAACACTACTGGCTCCTGCATACTCTACAGGCCTCTAGGGAACCTACGAAGCTCTACGGAACCCTATGGATCCTTATGGAACAGTACGGGCCCCTTCAGACCTCTGCGGGTGCTTATGGAAACCTACAGGACCCTATGGAACTGTACGAGACTCTAGAGGCCCCTAGGGAACACCACAGGCCCCTACGGAACCCTACACAACCCTCTGGAAACTTATGGCACCCTACAAGCTCCTACCAACCCCTGCGGGCACTTACACAACCCTACAGGCCCCTACGGAAATCTACGGGACTCCACGGGCCCCTAGGGAAGCCTACAGATTTCGACAGAACCCTACGAGCCCCTCTGGAACCCTACAGAATACTCCAGGACCCGACAGCACTCTACAAGACCCTTAGCAACACAACGGAACCTCAGTAAAACCCTATGGGCTCCTACAGAACACTGCAGGCACCTACGGAACCCTACAGACCCCTACGGAACCCTACAGACACCTGCGGGCACTTACAGAAGCCTGCAGGCCCCTACAGAACCCTACAGGTCCATACAGAACCCCACAGGGCCCTACGGAACTTTACCAGCCACTACGGAACTCTACGGGCCCCTACAGAACCCTGCAGAACCCTCCAGAACCTTACAGAATCCCACAGACTCCTACAGACTGCTGCGGGCACTTACACAACCCTACAGGCCCCTACGGAACACTGCCAGCCCCTACGGAAGGAACCTTACGGGCCCCTACAGAACACTACTGGCTCCTGCGGTACTCTACAGCCCTCTAGGGAACCTACGAAGCTCTACGGAACCCTATGGATCCTTACGGAACAGTACGGGCCCCTTCAGACCTCTGCGGGCGCTTATGGAAACCTACAGGACCCTACGGAACTGTACGAGACTCTAGAGGCCCCTAGGGAACACTTACAGGCCCCTACAAAACCGTACGAGACTCTACAGGCCCCTAGGGAACACCACAGGCCCCTACGGAACCGTACGAGACTCTACAGGCCCCTAGGGAACACCACAGGCCCCTACGGAACCCTACACAACCCTCTGGAAACTTATGGCACCCTACAAGCTCCTACCAACCCCTGCGGGCACTTACACAACCCTACAGGCCCCTACGGAAATCTACGGGACTCTATGGGCCCCTAGGGAAGCCTACAGATTTCGACGGAACCCTACCAGCCCCTCTGGAACCCTACAGAATACTCCAGGACCCGACAGCACTCTACAAGACCCTTAGCAACACAACGGAACCTCAGTAAAACCCTATGGGCTCCTACAGAACACTGCAGGTGCCTACGAAACCCTGCAGGCCCCTACGGAACCCTACAGACACCTGCGGGCACTTACAGAACCCTGCAGGCCCCTACGGAACCCTACAGGTCCATACAGAACCCCACAGGGCCCTACGGAACTTTACCAGCCACTACGGAACTCTACGGGCCCCTACGGAACCCTGCAGAACCCTCCAGAACCTTACAGAATCCCACAGACTCCTACAGACTCCTGCGGGCACTTACACAATCCTAGAGGCCCCTACGGAACACTGCCAGCCCCTATGGAAGGAACCCTACGGGCCCCTACAGAACACTACTGGCTCCTGCGGTACTCTACAGGCCTCTAGGAAACCTACGAAGCTCTATGGAGCCCTGTGGATCCTTACGGAACAGGACGGGCCCCTTCAGACCTCTGCGGGTGCTTATGGAAACCTACAGGACCCTACGGAACTGTACGAGACTCTACAGGACCCTAGGGAACACCACAGGCCCCTACGGAACCGTACGAGACTCTACAGGCCCCTAGGGAACACCACAGGCCCCTACGGAACCCTACACAACCCTCCGGAAACTTATGGCACCCTACAAGCTCCTACCAACCCCTGCGGGCACTTACACAACCCTACAGGTCCCTACGGGACTCTATGGGCCCCTAGGGAAGCCTACAGATTTCGACGGAATCCTACGAGCTTCTCTGGAACCCTACAGAATACTCCAGGACCCGACAGCACTCTACAAGACCCTTAGCGACACAACAGAACGTCACTAAAACCCTATGGGCTCCTACAGAACAATGCAGGTGCCTACGGAACCCTACAGACCCCTACGGAATAATACCAGCCGCTACGGAAACCTATGGCCCCTACGGAAATCTACGGAACATGATAGAAACACTGTGGTCCCCTACAGGCCCATTGCGGGCACTTGCAGAACTCTACAGGAACCCACGGAACTTTATGGAACCCTACCAGCCCCTACGGAAGCCTAAAGATCCTTGCAGGCAGTTACGGAACGGTACAGGGCCCTACGGAACTTTACCAGCCACTACGGAACTCTACGGGCCCCTACGGAACCCTGCAGAACCCTCCAGAACCTTACAGAATCCCACGGATTCCTACAGACTCCTGCGGGCACTTACTCAACCCTAGAGGACCCTATGGAACACTGCCAGCCCCTATGGAAGGAACCCTACGGGCCCCTACAGAACACTACTGGCTCCTGCGGTACTCTAAAGGCTTCTAGGGAACCTATGACTCTCTACAGAGCCCTATGGATCCTTACGGAACAGGACGGGCCCCTTCAGACCTCTGCGGGCGCTTATGGAAACCTACAGGACCCTACGGAACTGTACAAGACTCTACAGGCCCCTAGGGAACACCACAGGCCCCTACGGAACCCTACACAACCCTCTGGAAACTTATGGCACCCTACAAGCTCCTACCAACCCCTGCGGGCACTTACACAACCCTACAGGTCCCTACGGAAATCTACGGGACTCCACGGGCCCCTAGGGAAGCCTACAGATTTCGACAGAACCCTACGAGCCCCTCTGGAACCCTACAGAATACTCCAGGACCCGACAGCACTCTACAAAACCCTTAGCAACACAACGGAACCTCACTAAAACCCTATGGGCTCTGCCGAGCTCGCTGCGCTACTACCGTGCGCCTCCGAGTGCCGCCGAGCGCTCTCCCGATATCGCCGCTCCTTCACCCCGCTTGTCTGGGTGCCGCCGGGCCCTCTCCCGAGCTTGCCGCACTACCACCATGCGCCTCCAGGTGCCGCTGTGTGTCCGGTCGACCCGACGCACGCTCATCCCGCTCCTCGGGGTGCCGCCGGACGCTCTCCCGAGATCGTCGCGCTACCACCCAGCGCCGGCGAGTGCCACCGGGCACTCTACACACTCTACAGGGCCCTAGGGAACACCATAGGCCCCTACGGAACCGTACGAGACTCTACAGGCCCCTAGGGAACACCACAGGCCCCTATGGAACCCTACACAACCCTCGGGAAACTTATGGCACCCTACAACCTCCTACCAACCCCTGCGGGCACTTACACAACCCTACAGGCCCCTACGGAAATCTACGGGACTCCACGGGCCCCTAGGGAAGCCTACAGATTTTGACGGAACCCTACGAGCCCCTCTGGAACCCTACAGAATACTCCAGGACCCGACAGCACTCTACAAGACCCTTAGCAACACAACGGAACCTCAGTAAAACCCTATGGGCTCCTACAGAACACTGCAGGTGCCTACGGAACCCTACAGACCCCTACGGAATACTACCAGCCGCTACGGAAACCTATGGCCCCTACGGAACTCTACGGAACCTGACAGAAACACTGTGGGCCCCTACAGGCCCTTGCGGGCACTTGCAGAACTCTGCAGGAACCCACGGAACTTTATGGAACCCTACCAGCCCCTATGGAAGCCTAAAGACCCTTGCAGGCAGTTACGGAACAGTACAGGGCCCTAGGGATCTTTACCAACCACTACTAAAAGCTACGGGCCCCTACGGAACACTGCAGAACCCTCTGGAACCTTACAGAATCTCACAGATTCCTACAGATTCCTGCGGGCACTTACACAACCCTACAGGCCCCTACGGAAATCTACGGGACTCCACGGGCCCCTAGGGAAGCCTACAGATTTCGACGGAACCCTACCAGCCCCTCTGGAACCCTACAGAATACTCCAGGACCCGACAGCACTCTACAAGACCCTTAGCAACACAACGGAACCTCACTAAAACCCTACGGGCTCCTACAGAACACTGCAGGGGCCTACGGAACCCTACAGACCCCTACAAAACCCGACAGACACCTGCGGGCACTTACAGAAGCCTGCAGGCCCCTACAGAACCCTTCAGGTCCATACAGAACCGCACAGGGCCCTACGGAACGTTACCAGCCACTACGGAACTCTACGGGCCGCTACAGAACCCTGCAGAACCCTCCAGAACCTTACAGAATCCCACAGACTCCTACAGACTGCTGCGGGAACTTACACAACCCTACAGGCCCCTACGGAACACTGCCAGCCCCTACGGAAACCTATGGCCCCTATGGAACTCTACGGAACCTGACAGAAACACTGTGCGCCCCTACAGGCCCTTGCGGGCACTTGCAGAACTCTGCAGGAACCCACGGAACTTTATGGAACCCTACCAGCCCCTACGGAAGCCTAAAGACCCTTGCAGGCAGTTACGGAACGGTACAGGGCCCTACGGAACTTTACCAGCCACTACGGAACTCTACGGGCCCCTACGGAACCCTGCAGAACCCTCCAGAACCTTACAGAATCCCACGGATTCCTACAGACTCCTGCGGGCACTTACTCAACCCTAGAGGACCCTACGGAACACTGCCAGCCCCTATGGAAGGAACCCTACGGGCCCCTACAGAACACTACTGGCTCCTGCAGTACTCTACAGGCCTCTAGGGAACCTACGAAGCTCTACGGAACCCTATGGATCCTTACGGAACAGTACGGGCCCCTTCAGACCTCTGCGGGCTCTTATGGAAACCTACAGGACCCTACGGAACTGTACGAGACTCTACAGGCCCCTAGGGAACACCACAGGCCCCTACGGAACCCTACACAACCCTCCGGAACCTTATGGCACCCTAGAAGCTCCTAACAACCCCTGCAGGCACTTACACAACCCTACAGGCCCCTACGGAAATCTACGGGACTCCACGGGCCCCTAGGGAAGCCTACAGATTTCAACGGAACCCTACGAGCCCCTCTGGAACCCTACAGAATACTCCAGGACCCGACAGCACTCTACAAGACCCTTAGCAACACAACGGAACCTCACTAAAACCCTATGGGCTCCTACAGAACACTGCAGGTGCCTACGGAACCCTACAGACCCCTACGGAATACTACCAGCCGCTACGGAAAGCTATGGCCCCTACGGAACTCTACGGAACCTGACAGAAACACTGTGGGCCCCTACAGGCCCTTGCGGGCACTTGCAGAACTCTGCAGGAACCCACGGAACTTTATGGAACCCTACCAGCCCCTACGGAAGCCTAAAGACCCTTGCAGGCAGTTACGGAACGGTACAGGGCCCTAGGGAATGTTACCAGCCACTACGGAACTCTACGGGCCCCTACGGAACCCTGCAGAACCCTCCAGAACCTTACAGAATCCCACGGATTCCTACAGACTCCTGCGGGCACTTACTCAACCCTAGAGGCCCCTACGGAACACTGCCAGCCCCTATGGAAGGAACCCTACGGGCCCCTACAGAACACTACTGGCTACTGCGGTACTCTACAGGCCTCTAGGGAACCTACGAAGTTCTACGGAACCCTATGGATCCTTATGGAACAGTACGGGCCCCTTCAGACCTCTGCGGGCGCTTATGGAAACCTACAGGACCCTACGGAAATGTACGAGACTCTAGAGGCCCCTAGGGAACACTACAGGCCCCTACGGAACCGTACGAGACTCTACAGGCCCCTAGGGAACACCACAGGCCCCTACGGAACCGTACGAGACTCTACAGGCCCCTAGGGAATACCACAGGCCCCTACGGAACCCTACACAACCCTCTGGAAACTTATGGCACCCTACAAGCTCCTACCAACCCCTGCGGGCACTTACACAATCCTACAGGCCCCTACGGAAATCTACGGGACTCCACGGGCCCTTAGGGAAGCCTACAGATTTCAACGGAACCCTACGAGCCCCTCTGGAACCCTACAGAATACTCCAGGACCCGACAGCACTCTACAAGACCCTTAGCAACACAACAGAACCTCACTAAAACCCTATGGGCTCTTACAGAACACTGCAGGTGCCTACGGAACCCTACAGACCCCTACGGAATACTACCAGCCGCTACGGAAAGCTATGGCCCCTACGGAACTCTACGGAACCTGACAGAAACACTGTGGGCCTCTACAGGCCCTTGCGGGCACTTGCAGAACTCTGCAGGAACCCACGGAACTTTATGGAACCCTACCAGCCCCTACGGAAGTCTAAAGACCCTTGCAGGCAGTTACGGAACGGTACAGGGCCCTAGGGAACTTTACCAGCCACTACGGAACTCTACGGGCCACTACGGAACCCTGCAGAACCCTCCAGAACCTTACAGAATCCCACGGATTCCTACAGACTCCTGCGGGCACTTACTCAACCCTAGAGGCCCCTACGGAACACTGCCAGCCCCTATGGAAGGAACCCTACGGGCCCCTACAGAACACTACTGGCTCCTGCAGTACTCTACAGGCCTCTAGGGAACCTACGAAGCTCTACGGAACCCTATGGATCCTTACGGAACAGTACGGGCCCCTTCAGACCTCTGCGGGCGCTTATGGAAACCTTAAGGACCCTACGGAACTGTACGAGACTCTAGAGGCCCCTAGGGAACACCACAGGCCCCTACGGAACCCTACACAACCCTCTGGAACCTTATGGCACCCTACAAGCTCCTACCAACCCCTGCAGGCACTTACACAACCCTACAGGTCCCTACGGAAATCTACGGGACTCCACGGGCCCCTAGGGAAGCCTACAGATTTCAACGGAACCCTACGAGCCCCTCTGGAACCCTACAGAATACTCCAGGACCCGACAGCACTCTACAAGACCCTTAGCAACACAACGGAACCTCACTAAAACCCTATGGGCTCCTACAGAACACTGCAGGCGCCTACGGAACCCTACAGACCCCTACGGAATACTACCAGCCGCTACGGAAACCTATGGCCCCTACGGAACTCTACGGAACCTGACAGAAACACTGTGGGCCCCTACAGGCCCTTGCGGGCACTTGCAGAACTCTGCAGGAACCCACGGAACTTTATGGAACCCTACCAGCCCCTACGGAAGCCTAAAGACCCTTGCAGGCAGTTACGGAACGGTACAGGGCCCTAGGGAATGTTACCAGCCACTACGGAACTCTACGGGCCCCTACGGAACCCTGCAGAACCCTGCAGAACCTTACAGAATCCCACGGATTCCTACAGACTCCTGCGGGCACTTACTCAACCCTAGAGGCCCCTACGGAACACTGCCAGCCCCTATGGAAGGAACCCTACGGGCCCCTACAGAACACTACTGGCTACTGCGGTACTCTACAGGCCTCTAGGGAACCTACGAAGTTCTACGGAACCCTATGGATCCTTATGGAACAGTACGGGCCCCTTCAGACCTCTGCGGGCGCTTATGGAAACCTACAGGACCCTACGGAACTGTACGAGACTCTAGAGGCCCCTAGGGAACACTACAGGCCCCTACGGAACCGTACGAGACTCTACAGGCCCCTAGGGAACACCACAGGCCCCTACGGAACCGTACGAGACTCTACAGGCCCCTAGGGAACACCACAGGCCCCTACGGAACCCTACACAACCCTCTGGAAACTTATGGCACCCTACAAGCTCCTACCAACCCCTGCGGGCACTTACACAACCCTACAGGCCCCTACGGAAATCTACGGGACTCCACGGGCCCCTAGAGAAGCCTACAGATTTCAACGGAACCCTACGAGCCCCTCTGGAACCCTACAGAATACTCCAGGACCCGACAGCACTCTACAAGACCCTTAGCAACACAACGGAACCTCACTAAAACCCTATGGGCTCCTACAGAACACTGCAGGCGCCTACAGAACCCTACAGACCCCTACGGAACCCTACAGATACTTACAGGCACTTACAGAACCCTGCAGGCCCCTACAGAACCCTACAGGTCCATACAGAACCCCACAGGGCCCTAAGGAACTTTACCAGCCACTACGGAACTCTACGGGCCCCTACAGAACCCTGCAGAACCCTCCAGAACCTTACAGAATCCCACAGACTCCTACAGACTGCTGCGGGCACTTACACAACCCTACAGGCCCCTACGGAACACTGCCAGCCCCTACGGAAGGAACCTTACGGGCCCCTACAGAACACTACTGGCTCCTGCGGTACTCTACAGGCCTCTAGGGAACCTACGAAGCTCTACGGAGCCCTATGGATCCTTATGGAACAGTACGGGCCCCTTCAGACCTCTGCGGGCGCTTATGGAAACCTACACGACACTACGGAACTGTACGAGACTCTAGAGGCCCCTAGGGAACACTACAGGCCCCTACGGAACTGTACGAGACTCTACAGGCCCCTAGGGAACAGCACAGGCCCCTACAGAACCGTACGAGATTCTACAGGCCCCTAGGGGTCACCACAGGCCCCTACGGAACCCTACACAACCCTCTGGAAACTTATGGCACCCTACAAGCTCCTACCAACCCCTACGGGCACTTACACAACCCTACAGGCCCCTACGGAAATCCACGGGACTCCACGGGCCCCTAGGGAAGCCTACAGATTTCGACGGAACCCTACGAGCCCCTCTGGAACCCTACAGAATACTCCAGGACCCGACAGCACTCCACAAGACCCTTAGCAACACAACGGAACCTCACTAAAACCCTATGGGCTCCTACAGAACACTGCAGGTGCCTACGGAACCCTACAGACCCCTACGGAATACTACCAGCCGCTACGGAAAGCTATGGCCCCTACGGAACTCTACGGAACCTGACAGAAACACTGTGGGCCCCTACAGGCCCTTGCGGGCACTTGCAGAACTCTGCAGGAACCCACGGAACTTTATGGAACCCTACCAGCCCCTACGGAAGCCTAAAGACCCTTGCAGGCAGTTACGGAACGGTACAGGGCCCTACGGAACTTTACCAGCCACTACGGAACTCTACGGGCCACTACGGAACCCTGCAGAACCCTCCAGAACCTTACAGAATCCCACGGATTCCTACAGACTCCTGCGGGCACTTACTCAACCCTAGAGGACCCTACGGAACACTGCCAGCCCCTACGGAAGGAACCCTACGGGCCCCTACAGAACACTACTGGCTCCTGCGGTACTCTACAGGCCTCTAGGGAACCTACGAAGCTCTACGGAACCCTATGGATCCTTACGGAACAGTACGGGCCCCTTCAGACCTCTGCGGGCGCTTATGGAAACCTACAGGACCCTACGGAACTGTACGAGACTCTAGAGGCCCCTAGGGAACACCACAGGCCCCTACGGAACCCTACACAACCCTCTGGAAACTTATGGCACCCTACAAGCTCCTACCAACCCCTGCGGGCACTTACACAACCCTACAGGCCCCTACGGAAATCTACGGGACTCCACGGGCCCCTAGGGAAGCCTACAGATTTCAACGGAACCCTACGAGCCCCTCTGGAACCCTACAGAATACTCCAGGACCCGACAGCACTCTACAAGACCCTTAGCAACACAACGGAACCTCACTAAAACCCTATGGGCTCCTACAGAAGACTGCAGGTGCCTACGGAACCCTACAGACCCCTACGGAATACTACCAGCCGCTACGGAAACCTATGGCCCCTACGGAACTCTACGGAACCTGACAGAAACACTGTGCGCCCCTACAGGCCCTTGCGGGCACTTGCAGAACTCTGCAGGAACCCACGGAACTTTATGGAACCCTACCAGCCCCTACGGAAGCCTAAAGACCCTTGCAGGCAGTTACGGAACGGTACAGGGCCCTACGGAACTTTACCAGCCACTACGGAACTCTACGGGCCACTACGGAACCCTGCAGAACCCTCCAGAACCTTACAGAATCCCACGGATTCCTACAGACTCCTGCGGGCACTTACTCAACCCTAGAGGACCCTACGGAACACTGCCAGCCCCTATGGAAGGAACCCTACGGGCCCCTACAGAACACTACTGGCTCCTGCGGTACTCTACAGGCCTCTAGGGAACCTACGAAGCTCTACGGAACCCTATGGATCCTTACGGAACAGTACGGGCCCCTTCAGACCTCTGCGGGCGCTTATGGAAACCTACAGGACCCTACGGAACTGTACGAGACTCTAGAGGCCCCTAGGGAACACTACAGGCCCCTACGGAACCCTACACAACCCTCTGGAAACTTATGGCACCCTACAACCTCCTACCAACCCCTGCGGGCACTTACACAACCCTACAGGCCCCTACGGAAATCTACGGGACTCCACGGGCCCCTAGGGAAGCCTACAGATTTCAGCGGAACCCTACGAGCCCCTCTGGAACCCTACAGAATACTCCAGGACCCGACAGCACTCTACAAGACCCTTAGCAACACAACGGAACCTCACTAAAACCCTATGGGCTCCTACAGAACACTGCAGGCGCCTACAGAACCCTACAGACCCCTACGGAACCCTACAGATACTTACAGGCACTTACAGAAGCCTGCAGGCCCCTACAGAACCCTACAGGTCCATACAGAACCCCACAGGGCCCTAAGGAACTTTACCAGCCACTACGGAACTCTACGGGCCCCTACAGAACCCTGCAGAACCCTCCAGAACCTTACAGAATCCCACAGACTCCTACAGACTGCTGCGGGCACTTACACAACCCTACAGGCCCCTACGGAACACTGCCAGCCCCTACGGAAGGAACCTTACGGGCCCCTACAGAACACTACTGGCTCCTGCGGTACTCTACAGGCCTCTAGGGAACCTACGAAGCTCTACGGAACCCTATGGATCCTTATGGAACAGTACGGGCCCCTTCAGACCTCTGCGGGCGCTTATGGAAACCTACACGACACTACGGAACTGTACGAGACTCTAGAGGCCCCTAGGGAACACTACAGGCCCCTACGGAACTGTACGAGACTCTACAGGCCCCTAGGGAACAGCACAGGCCCCTACAGAACCGTACGAGATTCTACAGGCCCCTAGGGGTCACCACAGGCCCCTACGGAACCCTACACAACCCTCTGGAAACTTATGGCACCCTACAAGCTCCTACCAACCCCTACGGGCACTTACACAACCCTACAGGCCCCTACGGAAATCCACGGGACTCCACGGGCCCCTAGGGAAGCCTACAGATTTCGACGGAACCCTACGAGCCCCTCTGGAACCCTACAGAATACTCCAGGACCCGACAGCACTCCACAAGACCCTTAGCAACACAACGGAACCTCACTAAAACCCTATGGGCTCCTACAGAACACTGCAGGTGCCTACGGAACCCTACAGACCCCTACGGAATACTACCAGCCGCTACGGAAAGCTATGGCCCCTACGGAACTCTACGGAACCTGACAGAAACACTGTGGGCCCCTACAGGCCCTTGCGGGCACTTGCAGAACTCTGCAGGAACCCACGGAACTTTATGGAACCCTACCAGCCCCTACGGAAGCCTAAAGACCCTTGCAGGCAGTTACGGAACGGTACAGGGCCCTACGGAACTTTACCAGCCACTACGGAACTCTACGGGCCACTACGGAACCCTGCAGAACCCTGCAGAACCTTACAGAATCCCACGGATTCCTACAGACTCCTGCGGGCACTTACTCAACCCTAGAGGACCCTACGGAACACTGCCAGCCCCTACGGAAGGAACCCTACGGGCCCCTACAGAACACTACTGGCTCCTGCAGTACTCTACAGGCCTCTAGGGAACCTACGAAGCTCTACGGAGCCCTATGGATCCTTACGGAACAGTACGGGCCCCTTCAGACCTCTGCGGGCGCTTATGGAAACCTACAGGACCCTACGGAACTGTACGAGACTCTAGAGGCCCCTAGGGAACACCACAGGCCCCTACGGAACCCTACACAACCCTCTGGAAACTTATGGCACCCTACAAGCTCCTACCAACCCCTGCGGGCACTTACACAACCCTACAGGCCCCTACGGAAATCTACGGGACTCCACGGGCCCCTAGGGAAGCCTACAGATTTCAACGGAACCCTACGAGCCCCTCTGGAACCCTACAGAATACTCCAGGACCCGACAGCACTCTACAAGACCCTTAGCAACACAACGGAACCTCACTAAAACCCTATGGGCTCCTACAGAAGACTGCAGGTGCCTACGGAACCCTACAGACCCCTACGGAATACTACCAGCCGCTACGGAAAGCTATGGCCCCTACGGAACTCTACGGAACCTGACAGAAACACTGTGCGCCCCTACAGGCCCTTGCGGGCACTTGCAGAACTCTGCAGGAACCCACGGAACTTTATGGAACCCTACCAGCCCCTACGGAAGCCTAAAGACCCTTGCAGGCAGTTACGGAACGGTACAGGGCCCTACGGAACTTTACCAGCCACTACGGAACTCTACGGGCCCCTACGGAACCCTGCAGAACCCTCCAGAACCTTACAGAATCCCACGGATTCCTACAGACTCCTGCGGGCACTTACTCAACCATAGAGGACCCTACGGAACACTGCCAGCCCCTATGGAAGGAACCCTACGGGCCCCTACAGAACACTACTGGCTCCTGCAGTACTCTACAGGCCTCTAGGGAACCTACGAAGCTCTACGGAGCCCTATGGATCCTTACGGAACAGTACGGGCCCCTTCACACCTCTGCGGGCGCTTATGGAAACCTACAGGACCCTACGGAACTGTACGAGACTCTACAGGCCCCTAGGGAACACCACAGGCCCCTACGGAACCCTACACAACCCTCTGGAAACTTATGGCACCCTACAAGCTCCTACCAACCCCTGCGGGCACTTACACAACCCTACAGGCCCCTACGGAAATCTACGGGACTCCACGGGCCCCTAGGGAAGCCTACAGATTTCAGCGGAACCCTACGAGCCCCTCTGGAACCCTACAGAATACTCCAGGACCCGACAGCACTCTACAAGACCCTTAGCAACACAACGGAACCTCACTAAAACCCTATGGGCTCCTACAGAACACTGCAGGCGCCTACGGAACCCTACAGACCCCTACGGAACCCTACAGATACTTACAGGCACTTACAGAACCCTGCAGGCCCCTACAGAACCCTACAGGTCCATACAGAACCCCACAGGGCCCTAGGGAACTTTACCAGCCACTACGGAACTCTACGGGCCCCTACAGAACCCTGCAGAACCCTCCAGAACCTTACAGAATCCCACAGACTCCTACAGACTGCTGCGGGCACTTACACAACCCTACAGGCCCCTACGGAACACTGCCAGCCCCTACGGAAGGAACCTTACGGGCCCCTACAGAACACTACTGGCTCCTGCGGTACTCTACAGGCCTCTAGGGAACCTACGAAGCTCTACGGAGCCCTATGGATCCTTATGGAACAGTACGGGCCCCTTCAGACCTCTGCGGGCGCTTATGGAAACCTACACGACACTACGGAACTGTACGAGACTCTAGAGGCCCCTAGGGAACACTACAGGCCCCTACGGAACTGTACGAGACTCTACAGGCCCCTAGGGAACAGCACAGGCCCCTACAGAACCGTACGAGATTCTACAGGCCCCTAGGGGTCACCACAGGCCCCTACGGAACCCTACACAACCCTCTGGAAACTTATGGCACCCTACAAGCTCCTACCAACCCCTACGGGCACTTACACAACCCTACAGGCCCCTACGGAAATCCACGGGACTCCACGGGCCCCTAGGGAAGCCTACAGATTTCGACGGAACCCTACGAGCCCCTCTGGAACCCTACAGAATACTCCAGGACCCGACAGCACTCTACAAGACCCTTAGCAACACAACGGAACCTCACTAAAACCCTATGGGCTCCTACAGAACACTGCAGGCGCCTACAGAACCCTACAGACCCCTACGGAACCCTACAGATACTTACAGGCACTTACAGAACCCTGCAGGCCCCTACAGAACCCTACAGGTCCATACAGAACCCCACAGGGCCCTAAGGAACTTTACCAGCCACTACGGAACTCTACGGGCCCCTACAGAACCCTGCAGAACCCTCCAGAACCTTACAGAATCCCACAGACTCCTACAGACTGCTGCGGGCACTTACACAACCCTACAGGCCCCTACGGAACACTGCCAGCCCCTACGGAAGGAACCTTACGGGCCCCTACAGAACACTACTGGCTCCTGCGGTACTCTACAGGCCTCTAGGGAACCTACGAAGCTCTACGGAACCCTATGGATCCTTATGGAACAGTACGGGCCCCTTCAGACCTCTGCGGGCGCTTATGGAAACCTACACGACACTACGGAACTGTACGAGACTCTAGAGGCCCCTAGGGAACACTACAGGCCCCTACGGAACTGTACGAGACTCTACAGGCCCCTAGGGAACAGCACAGGCCCCTACAGAACCGTACGAGATTCTACAGGCCCCTAGGGGTCACCACAGGCCCCTACGGAACCCTACACAACCCTCTGGAAACTTATGGCACCCTACAAGCTCCTACCAACCCCTACGGGCACTTACACAACCCTACAGGCCCCTACGGAAATCCACGGGACTCCACGGGCCCCTAGGGAAGCCTACAGATTTCGACGGAACCCTACGAGCCCCTCTGGAACCCTACAGAATACTCCAGGACCCGACAGCACTCCACAAGACCCTTAGCAACACAACGGAACCTCACTAAAACCCTATGGGCTCCTACAGAACACTGCAGGTGCCTACGGAACCCTACAGACCCCTACGGAATACTACCAGCCGCTACGGAAAGCTATGGCCCCTACGGAACTCTACGGAACCTGACAGAAACACTGTGGGCCCCTACAGGCCCTTGCGGGCACTTGCAGAACTCTGCAGGAACCCACGGAACTTTATGGAACCCTACCAGCCCCTACGGAAGCCTAAAGACCCTTGCAGGCAGTTACGGAACGGTACAGGGCCCTACGGAACTTTACCAGCCACTACGGAACTCTACGGGCCACTACGGAACCCTGCAGAACCCTGCAGAACCTTACAGAATCCCACGGATTCCTACAGACTCCTGCGGGCACTTACTCAACCCTAGAGGACCCTACGGAACACTGCCAGCCCCTACGGAAGGAACCCTACGGGCCCCTACAGAACACTACTGGCTCCTGCAGTACTCTACAGGCCTCTAGGGAACCTACGAAGCTCTACGGAGCCCTATGGATCCTTACGGAACAGTACGGGCCCCTTCAGACCTCTGCGGGCGCTTATGGAAACCTACAGGACCCTACGGAACTGTACGAGACTCTAGAGGCCCCTAGGGAACACCACAGGCCCCTACGGAACCCTACACAACCCTCTGGAAACTTATGGCACCCTACAAGCTCCTACCAACCCCTGCGGGCACTTACACAACCCTACAGGCCCCTACGGAAATCTACGGGACTCCACGGGCCCCTAGGGAAGCCTACAGATTTCAACGGAACCCTACGAGCCCCTCTGGAACCCTACAGAATACTCCAGGACCCGACAGCACTCTACAAGACCCTTAGCAACACAACGGAACCTCACTAAAACCCTATGGGCTCCTACAGAAGACTGCAGGTGCCTACGGAACCCTACAGACCCCTACGGAATACTACCAGCCGCTACGGAAAGCTATGGCCCCTACGGAACTCTACGGAACCTGACAGAAACACTGTGCGCCCCTACAGGCCCTTGCGGGCACTTGCAGAACTCTGCAGGAACCCACGGAACTTTATGGAACCCTACCAGCCCCTACGGAAGCCTAAAGACCCTTGCAGGCAGTTACGGAACGGTACAGGGCCCTACGGAACTTTACCAGCCACTACGGAACTCTACGGGCCCCTACGGAACCCTGCAGAACCCTCCAGAACCTTACAGAATCCCACGGATTCCTACAGACTCCTGCGGGCACTTACTCAACCATAGAGGACCCTACGGAACACTGCCAGCCCCTATGGAAGGAACCCTACGGGCCCCTACAGAACACTACTGGCTCCTGCAGTACTCTACAGGCCTCTAGGGAACCTACGAAGCTCTACGGAGCCCTATGGATCCTTACGGAACAGTACGGGCCCCTTCACACCTCTGCGGGCGCTTATGGAAACCTACAGGACCCTACGGAACTGTACGAGACTCTACAGGCCCCTAGGGAACACCACAGGCCCCTACGGAACCCTACACAACCCTCTGGAAACTTATGGCACCCTACAAGCTCCTACCAACCCCTGCGGGCACTTACACAACCCTACAGGCCCCTACGGAAATCTACGGGACTCCACGGGCCCCTAGGGAAGCCTACAGATTTCAGCGGAACCCTACGAGCCCCTCTGGAACCCTACAGAATACTCCAGGACCCGACAGCACTCTACAAGACCCTTAGCAACACAACGGAACCTCACTAAAACCCTATGGGCTCCTACAGAACACTGCAGGCGCCTACGGAACCCTACAGACCCCTACGGAACCCTACAGATACTTACAGGCACTTACAGAACCCTGCAGGCCCCTACAGAACCCTACAGGTCCATACAGAACCCCACAGGGCCCTAGGGAACTTTACCAGCCACTACGGAACTCTACGGGCCCCTACAGAACCCTGCAGAACCCTCCAGAACCTTACAGAATCCCACAGACTCCTACAGACTGCTGCGGGCACTTACACAACCCTACAGGCCCCTACGGAACACTGCCAGCCCCTACGGAAGGAACCTTACGGGCCCCTACAGAACACTACTGGCTCCTGCGGTACTCTACAGGCCTCTAGGGAACCTACGAAGCTCTACGGAGCCCTATGGATCCTTATGGAACAGTACGGGCCCCTTCAGACCTCTGCGGGCGCTTATGGAAACCTACACGACACTACGGAACTGTACGAGACTCTAGAGGCCCCTAGGGAACACTACAGGCCCCTACGGAACTGTACGAGACTCTACAGGCCCCTAGGGAACAGCACAGGCCCCTACAGAACCGTACGAGATTCTACAGGCCCCTAGGGGTCACCACAGGCCCCTACGGAACCCTACACAACCCTCTGGAAACTTATGGCACCCTACAAGCTCCTACCAACCCCTACGGGCACTTACACAACCCTACAGGCCCCTACGGAAATCCACGGGACTCCACGGGCCCCTAGGGAAGCCTACAGATTTCGACGGAACCCTACGAGCCCCTCTGGAACCCTACAGAATACTCCAGGACCCGACAGCACTCTACAAGACCCTTAGCAACACAACGGAACCTCACTAAAACCCTATGGGCTCCTACAGAACACTGCAGGCGCCTACAGAACCCTACAGACCCCTACGGAACCCTACAGATACTTACAGGCACTTACAGAACCCTGCAGGCCCCTACAGAACCCTACAGGTCCATACAGAACCCCACAGGGCCCTAAGGAACTTTACCAGCCACTACGGAACTCTACGGGCCCCTACAGAACCCTGCAGAACCCTCCAGAACCTTACAGAATCCCACAGACTCCTACAGACTGCTGCGGGCACTTACACAACCCTACAGGCCCCTACGGAACACTGCCAGCCCCTACGGAAGGAACCTTACGGGCCCCTACAGAACACTACTGGCTCCTGCGGTACTCTACAGGCCTCTAGGGAACCTACGAAGCTCTACGGAGCCCTATGGATCCTTATGGAACAGTACGGGCCCCTTCAGACCTCTGCGGGCGCTTATGGAAACCTACACGACACTACGGAACTGTACGAGACTCTAGAGGCCCCTAGGGAACACTACAGGCCCCTACGGAACTGTACGAGACTCTACAGGCCCCTAGGGAACAGCACAGGCCCCTACAGAACCGTACGAGATTCTACAGGCCCCTAGGGGTCACCACAGGCCCCTACGGAACCCTACACAACCCTCTGGAAACTTATGGCACCCTACAAGCTCCTACCAACCCCTACGGGCACTTACACAACCCTACAGGCCCCTACGGAAATCCACGGGACTCCACGGGCCCCTAGGGAAGCCTACAGATTTCGACGGAACCCTACGAGCCCCTCTGGAACCCTACAGAATACTCCAGGACCCGACAGCACTCCACAAGACCCTTAGCAACACAACGGAACCTCACTAAAACCCTATGGGCTCCTACAGAACACTGCAGGTGCCTACGGAACCCTACAGACCCCTACGGAATACTACCAGCCGCTACGGAAAGCTATGGCCCCTACGGAAATCTACGGAACCTGACAGAAACACTGTGGGCCCCTACAGGCCCTTGCGGGCACTTGCAGAACTCTGCAGGAACCCACGGAACTTTATGGAACCCTACCAGCCCCTACGGAAGCCTAAAGACCCTTGCAGGCAGTTACGGAACGGTACAGGGCCCTACGGAACTTTACCAGCCACTACGGAACTCTACGGGCCACTACGGAACCCTGCAGAACCCTCCAGAACCTTACAGAATCCCACGGATTCCTACAGACTCCTGCGGGCACTTACTCAACCCTAGAGGACCCTACAGAACACTGCCAGCCCCTACGGAAGGAACCCTACGGGCCCCTACAGAACACTACTGGCTCCTGCAGTACTCTACAGGCCTCTAGGGAACCTACGAAGCTCTACGGAGCCCTATGGATCCTTACGGAACAGTACGGGCCCCTTCAGACCTCTGCGGGCGCTTATGGAAACCTACAGGACCCTACGGAACTGTACGAGACTCTAGAGGCCCCTAGGGAACACCACAGGCCCCTACGGAACCCTACACAACCCTCTGGAAACTTATGGCACCCTACAAGCTCCTACCAACCCCTGCGGGCACTTACACAACCCTACAGGCCCCTACGGAAATCTACGGGACTCCACGGGCCCCTAGGGAAGCCTACAGATTTCAACGGAACCCTACGAGCCCCTCTGGAACCCTACAGAATACTCCAGGACCCGACAGCACTCTACAAGACCCTTAGCAACACAACGGAACCTCACTAAAACCCTATGGGCTCCTACAGAAGACTGCAGGTGCCTACGGAACCCTACAGACCCCTACGGAATACTACCAGCCGCTACGGAAAGCTATGGCCCCTACGGAACTCTACGGAACCAGACAGAAACACTGTGGGCCCCTACAGGCCCTTGCGGGCACTTGCAGAACTCTGCAGGAACCCACGGAACTTTATGGAACCCTACCAGCCCCTACGGAAGCCTAAAGACCCTTGCAGGCAGTTACGGAACGGTACAGGGCCCTACGGAACTTTACCAGCCACTACGGAACTCTACGGGCCCCTACGGAACCCTGCAGAACCCTCCAGAACCTTACAGAATCCCACGGATTCCTACAGACTCCTGCGGGCACTTACTCAACCATAGAGGACCCTACGGAACACTGCCAGCCCCTACGGAAGGAACCCTACGGGCCCCTACAGAACACTACTGGCTCCTGCAGTACTCTACAGGCCTCTAGGGAACCTACGAAGCTCTACGGAGCCCTATGGATCCTTACGGAACAGTACGGGCCCCTTCACACCTCTGCGGGCGCTTATGGAAACCTACAGGACCCTACGGAACTGTACGAGACTCTACAGGCCCCTAGGGAACACCACAGGCCCCTACGGAACCCTACACAACCCTCTGGAAACTTATGGCACCCTACAAGCTCCTACCAACCCCTGCGGGCACTTACACAACCCTACAGGCCCCTACGGAAATCTACGGGACTCCACGGGCCCCTAGGGAAGCCTACAGATTTCAGCGGAACCCTACGAGCCCCTCTGGAACCCTACAGAATACTCCAGGACCCGACAGCACTCTACAAGACCCTTAGCAACACAACGGAACCTCACTAAAACCCTATGGGCTCCTACAGAACACTGCAGGCGCCTACGGAACCCTACAGACCCCTACGGAACCCTACAGATACTTACAGGCACTTACAGAACCCTGCAGGCCCCTACAGAACCCTACAGGTCCATACAGAACCCCACAGGGCCCTAGGGAACTTTACCAGCCACTACGGAACTCTACGGGCCCCTACAGAACCCTGCAGAACCCTCCAGAACCTTACAGAATCCCACAGACTCCTACAGACTGCTGCGGGCACTTACACAACCCTACAGGCCCCTACGGAACACTGCCAGCCCCTACGGAAGGAACCTTACGGGCCCCTACAGAACACTACTGGCTCCTGCGGTACTCTACAGGCCTCTAGGGAACCTACGAAGCTCTACGGAGCCCTATGGATCCTTATGGAACAGTACGGGCCCCTTCAGACCTCTGCGGGCGCTTATGGAAACCTACACGACACTACGGAACTGTACGAGACTCTAGAGGCCCCTAGGGAACACTACAGGCCCCTACGGAACTGTACGAGACTCTACAGGCCCCTAGGGAACAGCACAGGCCCCTACAGAACCGTACGAGATTCTACAGGCCCCTAGGGGTCACCACAGGCCCCTACGGAACCCTACACAACCCTCTGGAAACTTATGGCACCCTACAAGCTCCTACCAACCCCTACGGGCACTTACACAACCCTACAGGCCCCTACGGAAATCCACGGGACTCCACGGGCCCCTAGGGAAGCCTACAGATTTCGACGGAACCCTACGAGCCCCTCTGGAACCCTACAGAATACTCCAGGACCCGACAGCACTCCACAAGACCCTTAGCAACACAACGGAACCTCACTAAAACCCTATGGGCTCCTACAGAACACTGCAGGTGCCTACGGAACCCTACAGACCCCTACGGAATACTACCAGCCGCTACGGAAAGCTATGGCCCCTACGGAACTCTATGGAACCTGACAGAAACACTGTGGGCCCCTACAGGCCCTTGCGGGCACTTGCAGAACTCTGCAGGAACCCACGGAACTTTATGGAACCCTACCAGCCCCTACGGAAGCCTAAAGACCCTTGCAGGCAGTTACGGAACGGTACAGGGCCCTAGGGAACTTTACCAGCCACTACGGAACTCTACGGGCCCCTACGGAACCCTGCAGAACCCTCCAGAACCTTACAGAATCCCACGGATTCCTACAGACTCCTGCGGGCACTTACTCAACCCTAGAGGACCCTACGGAACACTGCCAGCCCCTACGGAAGGAACCCTACGGGCCCCTACAGAACACTACTGGCTCCTGCAGTACTCTACAGGCCTCTAGGGAACCTACGAAGCTCTACGGAGCCCTATGGATCCTTACGGAACAGTACGGGCCCCTTCAGACCTCTGCGGGCGCTTATGGAAACCTACAGGACCCTACGGAACTGTACGAGACTCTAGAGGCCCCTAGGGAACACCACAGGCCCCTACGGAACCCTACACAACCCTCTGGAAACTTATGGCACCCTACAAGCTCCTACCAACCCCTGCGGGCACTTACACAACCCTACAGGCCCCTACGGAAATCTACGGGACTCCACGGGCCCCTAGGGAAGCCTACAGATTTCAACGGAACCCTACGAGCCCCTCTGGAACCCTACAGAATACTCCAGGACCCGACAGCACTCTACAAGACCCTTAGCAACACAACGGAACCTCACTAAAACCCTATGGGCTCCTACAGAAGACTGCAGGTGCCTACGGAACCCTACAGACCCCTACGGAATACTACCAGCCGCTACGGAAAGCTATGGCCCCTACGGAACTCTACGGAACCTGACAGAAACACTGTGCGCCCCTACAGGCCCTTGCGGGCACTTGCAGAACTCTGCAGGAACCCACGGAACTTTATGGAACCCTACCAGCCCCTACGGAAGCCTAAAGACCCTTGCAGGCAGTTACGGAACGGTACAGGGCCCTAGGGAACTTTACCAGCCACTACGGAACTCTACGGGCCCCTACGGAACCCTGCAGAACCCTCCAGAACCTTACAGAATCCCACGGATTCCTACAGACTCCTGCGGGCACTTACTCAACCATAGAGGACCCTACGGAACACTGCCAGCCCCTACGGAAGGAACCCTACGGGCCCCTACAGAACACTACTGGCTCCTGCAGTACTCTACAGGCCTCTAGGGAACCTACGAAGCTCTACGGAGCCCTATGGATCCTTACGGAACAGTACGGGCCCCTTCAGACCTCTGCGGGCGCTTATGGAAACCTACAGGACCCTACGGAACTGTACGAGACTCTACAGGCCCCTAGGGAACACCACAGGCCCCTACGGAACCCTACACAACCCTCTGGAAACTTATGGCACCCTACAAGCTCCTACCAACCCCTGCGGGCACTTACACAACCCTACAGGCCCCTACGGAAATCTACGGGACTCCACGGGCCCCTAGGGAAGCCTACAGATTTCAGCGGAACCCTACGAGCCCCTCTGGAACCCTACAGAATACTCCAGGACCCGACAGCACTCTACAAGACCCTTAGCAACACAACGGAACCTCAGTAAAACCCTATGGGCTCCTACAGAACACTGCAGGCGCCTACGGAACCCTACAGACCGCTACGGAACCCTACAGATACTTACAGGCACTTACAGAACCCTGCAGGCCCCTACAGAACCCTACAGGTCCATACAGAACCCCACAGGGCCCTAGGGAACTTTACCAGCCACTACGGAACTCTACGGGCCCCTACAGAACCCTGCAGAACCCTCCAGAACCTTACAGAATCCCACAGACTCCTACAGACTGCTGCGGGCACTTACACAACCCTACAGGCCCCTACGGAACACTGCCAGCCCCTACGGAAGGAACCTTACGGGCCCCTACAGAACACTACTGGCTCCTGCGGTACTCTACAGGCCTCTAGGGAACCTACGAAGCTCTACGGAGCCCTATGGATCCTTATGGAACAGTACGGGCCCCTTCAGACCTCTGCGGGCGCTTATGGAAACCTACACGACACTACGGAACTGTACGAGACTCTAGAGGCCCCTAGGGAACACTACAGGCCCCTACGGAACTGTACGAGACTCTACAGGCCCCTAGGGAACAGCACAGGCCCCTACAGAACCGTACGAGATTCTACAGGCCCCTAGGGGTCACCACAGGCCCCTACGGAACCCTACACAACCCTCTGGAAACTTATGGCACCCTACAAGCTCCTACCAACCCCTACGGGCACTTACACAACCCTACAGGCCCCTACGGAAATCCACGGGACTCCACGGGCCCCTAGGGAAGCCTACAGATTTCGACGGAACCCTACGAGCCCCTCTGGAACCCTACAGAATACTCCAGGACCCGACAGCACTCCACAAGACCCTTAGCAACACAACGGAACCTCACTAAAACCCTATGGGCTCCTACAGAACACTGCAGGTGCCTACGGAACCCTACAGACCCCTACGGAATACTACCAGCCGCTACGGAAAGCTATGGCCCCTACGGAACTCTACGGAACCTGACAGAAACACTGTGGGCCCCTACAGGCCCTTGCGGGCACTTGCAGAACTCTGCAGGAACCCACGGAACTTTATGGAACCCTACCAGCCCCTACGGAAGCCTAAAGACCCTTGCAGGCAGTTACGGAACGGTACAGGGCCCTAGGGAACTTTACCAGCCACTACGGAACTCTACGGGCCCCTACGGAACCCTGCAGAACCCTCCAGAACCTTACAGAATCCCACGGATTCCTACAGACTCCTGCGGGCACTTACTCAACCCTAGAGGACCCTACGGAACACTGCCAGCCCCTACGGAAGGAACCCTACGGGCCCCTACAGAACACTACTGGCTCCTGCAGTACTCTACAGGCCTCTAGGGAACCTACGAAGCTCTACGGAGCCCTATGGATCCTTACGGAACAGTACGGGCCCCTTCAGACCTCTGCGGGCGCTTATGGAAACCTACAGGACCCTACGGAACTGTACGAGACTCTAGAGGCCCCTAGGGAACACCACAGGCCCCTACGGAACCCTACACAACCCTCTGGAAACTTATGGCACCCTACAAGCTCCTACCAACCCCTGCGGGCACTTACACAACCCTACAGGCCCCTACGGAAATCTACGGGACTCCACGGGCCCCTAGGGAAGCC
The DNA here is from genome assembly GCF_964106895.1 of Numenius arquata. Lineage (NCBI taxonomy): Eukaryota > Metazoa > Chordata > Aves > Charadriiformes > Scolopacidae > Numenius > Numenius arquata. The sequence continues at coordinate 52,807 of NW_027415630.1, forward strand.
TACAGATTTCAACGGAACCCTACGAGCCCCTCTGGAACCCTACAGAATACTCCAGGACCCGACAGCACTCTACAAGACCCTTAGCAACACAACGGAACCTCACTAAAACCCTATGGGCTCCTACAGAACACTGCAGGTGCCTACGGAACCCTACAGACCCCTACGGAATACTACCAGCCGCTACGGAAAGCTATGGCCCCTACGGAACTCTACGGAACCTGACAGAAACACTGTGCGCCCCTACAGGCCCTTGCGGGCACTTGCAGAACTCTGCAGGAACCCACGGAACTTTATGGAACCCTACCAGCCCCTACGGAAGCCTAAAGACCCTTGCAGGCAGTTACGGAACGGTACAGGGCCCTAGGGAACTTTACCAGCCACTACGGAACTCTACGGGCCCCTACGGAACCCTGCAGAACCCTCCAGAACCTTACAGAATCCCACGGATTCCTACAGACTCCTGCGGGCACTTACTCAACCCTAGAGGACCCTACGGAACACTGCCAGCCCATACGGAAGGAACCCTACGGGCCCCTACAGAACACTACTGGCTCCTGCAGTACTCTACAGGCCTCTAGGGAACCTACGAAGCTCTACGGAGCCCTATGGATCCTTACGGAACAGTACGGGCCCCTTCAGACCTCTGCGGGCGCTTATGGAAACCTACAGGACCCTACGGAACTGTACGAGACTCTAGAGGCCCCTAGGGAACACCACAGGCCCCTACGGAACCCTACACAACCCTCTGGAAACTTATGGCACCCTACAAGCTCCTACCAACCCCTGCGGGCACTTACACAACCCTACAGGCCCCTACGGAAATCTACGGGACTCCACGGGCCCCTAGGGAAGCCTACAGATTTCAGCGGAACCCTACGAGCCCCTCTGGAACCCTACAGAATACTCCAGGACCCGACAGCACTCTACAAGACCCTTAGCAACACAACGGAACCTCACTAAAACCCTATGGGCTCCTACAGAACACTGCAGGCGCCTACGGAACCCTACAGACCCCTACGGAACCCTACAGATACTTACAGGCACTTACAGAACCCTGCAGGCCCCTACAGAACCCTACAGGTCCATACAGAACCCCACAGGGCCCTAGGGAACTTTACCAGCCACTACGGAACTCTACGGGCCCCTACAGAACCCTGCAGAACCCTCCAGAACCTTACAGAATCCCACAGACTCCTACAGACTGCTGCGGGCACTTACACAACCCTACAGGCCCCTACGGAACACTGCCAGCCCCTACGGAAGGAACCTTACGGGCCCCTACAGAACACTACTGGCTCCTGCGGTACTCTACAGGCCTCTAGGGAACCTACGAAGCTCTACGGAACCCTATGGATCCTTATGGAACAGTACGGGTCCCTTCAGACCTCTGCGGGCGCTTATGGAAACCTACAGGACCCTACGGAACTGTACGAGACTCTAGAGGCCCCTAGGGAACACTACAGGCCCCTACGGAACCGTACGAGACTCTACAGGCCCCTAGGGAACACCACAGGCCCCTACAGAACCGTACGAGACTCTACAGGCCCCTAGGGAACACCACAGGCCCCTACGGAACCCTACACAACCCTCTGGAAACTTATGGCACCCTACAAGCTCCTACCAACCCCTGCGGGCACTTACACAACCCTACAGGCCCCTACGGAAATCTACGGGACTCCACGGGCCCCTAGGCAAGCCTACAGATTTCAACGGAACCCTACGAGCCCCTCTGGAACCCTACAGAATACTCCAGGACCCGACAGCACTCTACAAGACCCTTAGCAACACAACGGAACCTCACTAAAACCCTATGGGCTCCTACAGAACACTGCAGGTGCCTACGGAACCCTACAGACCCCTACGGAATACTACCAGCCGCTACGGAAACCTATGGCCCCTACGGAACTCTACGGAACCTGACAGAAACACTGTGCGCCCCTACAGGCCCTTGCGGGCACTTGCAGAACTCTGCAGGAACCCACGGAACTTTATGGAACCCTACCAGCCCCTACGGAAGCCTAAAGACCCTTGCAGGCAGTTACGGAACGGTACAGGGCCCTACGGAACTTTACCAGCCACTACGGAACTCTACGGGCCCCTACGGAACCCTGCAGAACCCTCCAGAACCTTACAGAATCCCACGGATTCCTACAGACTCCTGCAGGGAACTTACTCAACCCTAGAGGACCCTACGGAACACTGCCAGCCCCTATGGAAGGAACCCTACGGGCCCCTACAGAACACTACTGGCTCCTGCGGTACTCTACAGGCCTCTAGGGAACCTACGAAGCTCTACGGAACCCTATGGATCCTTACGGAACAGTACGGGCCCCTTCAGACCTCTGCGGGCGCTTATGGAAACCTACAGGACCCTACGGAACTGTACGAGACTCTACAGGCCCCTAGGGAACACCACAGGCCCCTACGGAACCGTACGAGACTCTACAGGCCCCTAGGGAACACCACAGGCCCCTACGGAACGGTACGAGACTCTATAGGCCCCTAGGGAACACCACAGGCCCCTACGGAACCCTACACAACCCTCTGGAAACTTATGGCACCCTACAAGCTCCTACCAACCCCTGCGGGCACTTACACAACCCTACAGGCCCCTACGGAAATCTACGGGACTCCACGGGCCCCTAGGGAAGCCTACAGATTTCAACGGAACCCTACGAGCCCCTCTGGAACCCTACAGAATACTCCAGGACCCGACAGCACTCTACAAGACCCTTAGCAACACAACGGAACCTCACTAAAACCCTATGGGCTCCTACAGAACACTGCAGGCGCCTACGGAACCCTACAGACCCCTACGGAACCCTACAGACACTTGCGGGCACTTACAGAACCCTGCAGGCCCCTACAGAACCCTACAGGTCCATACAGAACCCCACAGGGCCCTAGGGAACTTTACCAGCCACTACGGAACTCTACGGGCCCCTACAGAACCCTGCAGAACCCTCCAGAACCTTACAGAATCCCACAGACTCCTACAGACTGCTGCGGGCACTTACACAACCCTACAGGCCCCTACGGAACACTGCCAGCCCCTACGGAAGGAACCTTACGGGCCCCTACAGAACACTACTGGCTCCTGCGGTACTCTACAGGCCTCTAGGAAACCTACGAAGCTCTACGGAGGCCTATGGATCCTTATGGAACAGTACGGGTCCCTTCAGACCTCTGCGGGCGCTTATGGAAACCTACAGGACCCTACGGAACTGTACGAGACTCTAGAGGCCCCTAGGGAACACTACAGGCCCCTACGGAACCATACGAGACTCTACAGGCCCCTAGGGAACACCACAGGCCCCTACGGAACGGTACGAGACTCTATAGGCCCCTAGGGAACACCACAGGCCCCTACGGAACCCTACACAACCCTCTGGAAACTTATGGCACCCTACAAGCTCCTACCAACCCCTGCGGGCACTTACACAACCCTACAGGCCCCTACGGAAATCTACGGGACTCTATGGGCCCCTAGGGAAGCCTACAGATTTCAACGGAACCCTACGAGCCCCTCTGGAACCCAACAGAATACTCCAGGACCCGACAGCACTCTACAAGACCCTTAGCAACACAACGGAACCTCACTAAAACCCTATGGGCTCCTACAGAACACTGCAGGCGCCTACGGAACCCTACAGACCCCGACGGAACCCTACAGACACCTGCGGGCACTTACAGAACCCTGCAGGCCCCTACAGAACCCTAAAGGTCCATACAGAACCCCACAGGGCCCTACGGAACTTTACCAGCCACTACGGAACTCTACGGGCCCCTACGGAACCCTGCAGAACCCTCCAGAACCTTACAGAATCCCACGAATTCCTACAGACTCCTGCGGGCACTTACACAACCCTACAGGCCCCTACGGAACACTGCCAGCCCCTACGGAAGGAACCCTACGGGCCCCTACAGAACACTACTGGCTCCTGCAGTACTCTACAGGCCTCTAGGGAACCTACGAAGCTCTACGGAGCCCTATGGATCCTTATGGAACAGTACGGGTCCCTTCAGACCTCTGCGGGCGCTTATGGAAACCTACAGGACCCTACGGAACTGTACGAGACTCTAGAGGCCCCTAGGGAACACTACAGGCCCCTACGGAACCGTACGAGACTCTACAGGCCCCTAGGGAACACCACAGGCCCCTACAGAACCGTACGAGACTCTACAGGCCCCTAGGGAACACCACAGGCCCCTACGGAACCCTACACAACCCTCTGGAAACTTATGGCACCCTACAAGCTCCTACCAACCCCTGCGGGCACTTACACAACCCTACAGGCCCCTACGGAAATCTACGGGACTCCACGGGCCCCTAGGCAAGCCTACAGATTTCAACGGAACCCTACGAGCCCCTCTGGAACCCTACAGAATACTCCAGGACCCGACAGCACTCTACAAGACCCTTAGCAACACAACGGAACCTCACTAAAACCCTATGGGCTCCTACAGAACACTGCAGGTGCCTTCGGAACCCTACAGACCCCTACGGAATACTACCAGCCGCTACGGAAACCTATGGCCCCTACGGAACTCTACGGAACCTGACAGAAACACTGTGGGCCCCTACAGGCCCTTGCGGGCACTTGCAGAACTCTGCAGGAACCCACGGAACTTTATGGAACCCTACCAGCCCCTACGGAAGCCTAAAGACCCTTGCAGGCAGTTACGGAACGGTACAGGGCCCTAGGGAACTTTACCAGCCACTACGGAACTCTACGGGCCACTACGGAACCCTGCAGAACCCTCCAGAACCTTACAGAATCCCACGGATTCCTTCAGACTCCTGCGGGCACTTACTCAACCCTAGAGGCCCCTACGGAACACTGCCAGCCCCTATGGAAGGAACCCTACGGGCCCCTACAGAACACTACTGGCTCCTGCAGTACTCTACAGGCCTCTAGGGAACCTACGAAGCTCTACGGAACCCTATGGATCCTTACGGAACAGTACGGGCCCCTTCAGACCTCTGCGGGCGCTTATGGAAACCTACAGGACCCTACGGAACTGTACGAGACTCTACAGGCCCCTAGGGAACACCACAGGCCCCTACGGAACCGTACGAGACTCTACAGGCCCCTAGGGAACACCACAGGCCCCTACGGAACGGTACGAGACTCTATAGGCCCCTAGGGAACACCACAGGCCCCTACGGAACCCTACACAACCCTCTGGAAACTTATGGCACCCTACAAGCTCCTACCAACCCCTGCGGGCACTTACACAACCCTACAGGCCCCTACGGAAATCTACGGGACTCCACGGGCCCCTAGGGAAGCCTACAGATTTCAACGGAACCCTACGAGCCCCTCTGGAACCCTACAGAATACTCCAGGACCCGACAGCACTCTACAAGACCCTTAGCAACACAACGGAACCTCACTAAAACCCTATGGGCTCCTACAGAACACTGCAGGTGCCTACAGAACCCTACAGACCCCTATGGAACCCTACAGACACTTGCGGGCACTTACAGACCCCTGCAGGCCCCTACAGAACCCTACAGGTCCATACAGAACCCCACAGGGCCCTACGGAACTTTACCAGCCACTACGGAACTCTACGGGCCCCTACAGAACCCTGCAGAACCCTCCAGAACCTTACAGAATCCCACAGACTCCTACAGACTGCTGCGGGCACTTACACAACCCTACAGGCCCCTACGGAACACTGCCAGCCCCTACGGAAGGAACCTTACGGGCCCCTACAGAACACTACTGGCTCCTGCGGTACTCTACAGGCCTCTAGGAAACCTACGAAGCTCTACGGAGGCCTATGGATCCTTATGGAACAGTACGGGTCCCTTCAGACCTCTGCGGGCGCTTATGGAAACCTACAGGACCCTACGGAACTGTACGAGACTCTAGAGGCCCCTAGGGAACACTACAGGCCCCTACGGAACCGTACGAGACTCTACAGGCCCCTAGGGAACACCACAGGCCCCTACGGAACGGTACGAGACTCTATAGGCCCCTAGGGAACACCACAGGCCCCTACGGAACCCTACACAACCCTCTGGAAACTTATGGCACCCTACAAGCTCCTACCAACCCCTGCGGGCACTTACACAACCCTACAGGCCCCTACGGAAATCTACGGGACTCTATGGGCCCCTAGGGAAGCCTACAGATTTCAACGGAACCCTACGAGCCCCTCTGGAACCCAACAGAATACTCCAGGACCCGACAGCACTCTACAAGACCCTTAGCAACACAACGGAACCTCACTAAAACCCTATGGGCTCCTACAGAAGACTGCAGGCGCCTACGGAACCCTACAGACCCCTATGGAACCCTACAGACACCTGCGGGCACTTACAGAACCCTGCAGGCCCCTACAGAACCCTAAAGGTCCATACAGAACCCCACAGGGCCCTACGGAACTTTACCAGCCACTACGGAACTCTACGGGCCCCTACGGAACCCTGCAGAACCCTCCAGAACCTTACAGAATCCCACGGATTCCTACAGACTCCTGCGGGCACTTACACAACCCTACAGGCCCCTACGGAACACTGCCAGCCCCTACGGAAGGAACCCTACGGGCCCCTACAGAACACTACTGGCTCCTGCAGTACTCTACAGCCCTCTAGGGAACCTACGAAGCTCTACGGAGCCCTATGGATCCTTATGGAACAGTACGGGCCCCTTCAGACCTCTGCGGGCGCTTATGGAAACCTACAGGACCCTACGGAACTGTACGAGACTCTAGAGGCCCCTAGGGAACACTACAGGCCCCTACGGAACTGTACGAGACTCTACAAGCCCCTAGGGAACACCACAGGCCCCTACGGAACGGTACGAGACTCTATAGGCCCCTAGGGAACACCACAGGCCCCTACGGAACCCTACACAACCCTCTGGAAACTTATGGCACCCTACAAGCTCCTACCAACCCCTGCGGGCACTTACACAACCCTACAGGCCCCTACGGAAATCTACGGGACTCCACGGGCCCCTAGGGAAGCCTACAGATTTCAACGGAACCCTACGAGCCCCTCTGGAACCCTACAGAATACTCCAGGACCCGACAGCACTCTACAAGACCCTTAGCAACACAACGGAACCTCACTAAAACCCTATGGGCTCCTACAGAACACTGCAGGTGCCTACGGAACCCTACAGACCCCTACGGAATACTACCAGCCGCTACGGAAACCTATGGCCGCTACGGAACTCTACGGAACCAGACAGAAACACTGCGCGCCCCTACAGGCCCTTGCGGGCACTTGCAGAACTCTGCAGGAACCCACGGAACTTTATGGAACCCTACCAGCCCCTACGGAAGCCTAAAGACCCTTGCAGGCAGTTACGGAACGGTACAGGGCCCAACAAAACTTTACCAGCCATTACTGAACTCTACGGGCCCCTACAGAACCCTGCAGAACCCTCCAGAACCTTACAGAATCCCACAGACTCCTACAGACTGCTGCGGGCACTTACACAACCCTACAGGCCCCTACGGAACACTGCCAGCCCCTACGGAAGGAACCTTACGGGCCCCTACAGAACACTACTGGCTCCTGCGGTACTCTACAGGCCTCTAGGGAACCTACGAAGCTCTACGGAACCCTATGGATCCTTATGGAACAGTACGGGTCCCTTCAGACCTCTGCGGGCGCTTATGGAAACCTACAGGACCCTACGGAACTGTACGAGACTCTAGAGGCCCCTAGGGAACACTACAGGCCCCTACGGAACCGTACGAGACTCTACAGGCCCCTAGGGAACACCACAGGCCCCTACGGAACGGTACGAGACTCTATAGGCCCCTAGGGAACACCACAGGCCCCTACGGAACCCTACACAACCCTCTGGAAACTTATGGCACCCTACAACCTCCTACCAACCCCTGCGGGCACTTACACAATCCTACAGGCCCCTACGGAAATCTACAAGACTCCACGGGCCCTTAGGGAAGCATACAGATTTCAACGGAACCCTACGAGCCCCTCTGGAACCCTACAGAATACTCCAGGACCCGACAGCACTCTACAAGACCCTTAGCAACACAACAGAACCTCACTAAAACCCTATGGGCTCTTACAGAACACTGCAGGTGCCTACGGAACCCTACAGACCCCTACGGAATACTACCAGCCGCTACGGAAACCTATGGCCCCTACGGAACTCTACGGAACCTGACAGAAACACTGTGCGCCCCTACAGGCCCTTGCGGGCACTTGCAGAACTCTGCAGGAACCCACGGAACTTTATGGAACCCTACCAGCCCCTACGGAAGCCTAAAGACCCTTGCAGGCAGTTACGGAACGGTACAGGGCCCTACGGAACTTTACCAGCCACTACGGAACTCTACGGGCCCCTACGGAACCCTGCAGAACCCTCCAGAACCTTACAGAATCCCACGGATTCCTACAGACTCCTGCGGGCACTTACTCAACCCTAGAGGCCCCTACGGAACACTGCCAGCCCCTATGGAAGGAACCCTACGGGCCCCTACAGAACACTACTGGCTCCTGCAGTACTCTACAGGCCTCTAGGGAACCTACGAAGCTCTACGGAACCCTATGGATCCTTATGGAACAGTACGGGCCCCTTCAGACCTCTGCGGGCGCTTATGGAAACCTACAGGACCCTATGGAACTGTACGAGACTCTAGAGGCCCCTAGGGAACACCAGAGGCCCCTACGGAACCGTACTAGGCTCTACAGGCCCCTAGGGAACACCACAGGCCCCTACAGAACCGTACGAGACTCTACAGGCCCCTAGGGAACACCACAGGCCCCTACGGAACCCTACACAACCCTCTGGAAACTTATGGCACCCTACAAGCTCCTACCAACCCCTGCGGGCACTTACACAACCCTACAGGCCCCTACGGAAATCTACGGGACTCCACGGGCCCCTAGGGAAGCCTACAGATTTCAACGGAACCCTACCAGCCCCTCTGGAACCCTACAGAATACTCCAGGACCCGACAGCACTCTACAAGACCCTTAGCAACACAACGGAACCTCACTAAAACCCTATGGGCTCCTACAGAACACTGCAGGTGCCTACGGAACCCTACAGACCCCTACGGAATACTACCAGCCGCTACGGAAACCTATGGCCCCTACGGAACTCTACGGAACCTGACAGAAACACTGTGGGCCCCTACAGGCCCTTGCGGGCACTTGCAGAACTCTGCAGGAACCCACGGAACTTTATGGAACCCTACCAGCCCCTACGGAAGCCTAAAGACCCTTGCAGGCAGTTACGGAACGGTACAGGGCCCTAGGGAACTTTACCAGCCACTACGGAACTCTACGGGCCCCTACGGAACCCTGCAGAACCCTCCAGAACCTTACAGAATCCCACGGATTCCTACAGACTCCTGCGGGCACTTACTCAACCCTAGAGGCCCCTACGGAACACTGCCAGCCCCTATGGAAGGAACCCTACGGGCCCCTACAGAACACTACTGGCTCCTGCGGTACTCTACAGGCCTCTAGGGAACCTACGAAGCTCTACGGAACCCTATGGATCCTTACGGAACAGTACGGGCCCCTTCAGACCTCTGCGGGCGCTTATGGAAACCTACAGGACCCTACGGAACTGTACGAGACTCTAGAGGCCCCTAGGGAACACTACAGGCCCCTACGGAACCCTACACAACCCTCTGGAAACTTATGGCACCCTACAACCTCCTACCAACCCCTGCGGGCACTTACACAACCCTACAGGCCCCTACGGAAATCTACGGGACTCCACGGGCCCCTAGGGAAGCCTACAGATTTCAGCGGAACCCTACGAGCCCCTCTGGAACCCTACAGAATACTCCAGGACCCGACAGCACTCTACAAGACCCTTAGCAACACAACGGAACCTCACTAAAACCCTATGGGCTCCTACAGAACACTGCAGGCGCCTACAGAACCCTACAGACCCCTACGGAACCCTACAGATACTTACAGGCACTTACAGAAGCCTGCAGGCCCCTACAGAACCCTACAGGTCCATACAGAACCCCACAGGGCCCTACGGAACTTTACCAGCCACTACGGAACTCTACGGGCCCCTACAGAACCCTGCAGAACCCTCCAGAACCTTACAGAATCCCACAGACTCCTACAGACTGCTGCGGGCACTTACACAACCCTACAGGCCCCTACGGAACACTGCCAGCCCCTACGGAAGGAACCTTACGGGCCCCTACAGAACACTACTGGCTCCTGCGGTACTGTACAGGCCTCTAGGGAACCTACGAAGGTCTACGGAGCCCTATGGATCCTTATGGAACAGTACGGGCCCCTTCAGACCTCTGCGGGCGCTTATGGAAACCTACAGGACCCTACGGAACTGTACGAGACTCTAGAGGCCCCTAGGGAACACCACAGGCCCCTACGGAACCCTACACAACCCTCTGGAAACTTATGGCACCCTACAAGCTCCTACCAACCCCTGCGGGCACTTACACAACCCTACAGGCCCCTACGGAAATCTACGGGACTCCACGGGCCCCTAGGCAAGCCTACAGATTTCAACGGAACCCTACGAGCCCCTCTGGAACCCTACAGAATACTCCAGGACCCGACAGCACTCTACAAGACCCTTAGCAACACAACGGAACCTCACTAAAACCCTATGGGCTCCTACAGAACACTGCAGGTGCCTACGGAACCCTACAGACCCCTACGGAATACTACCAGCCGCTACGGAAACCTATGGCCGCTACGGAACTCTACGGAACCAGACAGAAACACTGCGCGCCCCTACAGGCCCTTGCGGGCACTTGCAGAACTCTGCAGGAACCCACGGAACTTTATGGAACCCTACCAGCCCCTACGGAAGCCTAAAGACCCTTGCAGGCAGTTACGGAACGGTACAGGGCCCAACAAAACTTTACCAGCCATTACTGAACTCTACGGGCCCCTACAGAACCCTGCAGAACCCTCCAGAACCTTACAGAATCCCACAGACTCCTACAGACTGCTGCGGGCACTTACACAACCCTACAGGCCCCTACGGAACACTGCCAGCCCCTACGGAAGGAACCTTACGGGCCCCTACAGAACACTACTGGCTCCTGCGGTACTCTACAGGCCTCTAGGGAACCTACGAAGCTCTACGGAACCCTATGGATCCTTATGGAACAGTACGGGTCCCTTCAGACCTCTGCGGGCGCTTATGGAAACCTACAGGACCCTACGGAACTGTACGAGACTCTAGAGGCCCCTAGGGAACACTACAGGCCCCTACGGAACCGTACGAGACTCTACAGGCCCCTAGGGAACACCACAGGCCCCTACGGAACGGTACGAGACTCTATAGGCCCCTAGGGAACACCACAGGCCCCTACGGAACCCTACACAACCCTCTGGAAACTTATGGCACCCTACAACCTCCTACCAACCCCTGCGGGCACTTACACAATCCTACAGGCCCCTACGGAAATCTACAAGACTCCACGGGCCCTTAGGGAAGCATACAGATTTCAACGGAACCCTACGAGCCCCTCTGGAACCCTACAGAATACTCCAGGACCCGACAGCACTCTACAAGACCCTTAGCAACACAACAGAACCTCACTAAAACCCTATGGGCTCTTACAGAACACTGCAGGTGCCTACGGAACCCTACAGACCCCTACGGAATACTACCAGCCGCTACGGAAACCTATGGCCCCTACGGAACTCTACGGAACCTGACAGAAACACTGTGCGCCCCTACAGGCCCTTGCGGGCACTTGCAGAACTCTGCAGGAACCCACGGAACTTTATGGAACCCTACCAGCCCCTACGGAAGCCTAAAGACCCTTGCAGGCAGTTACGGAACGGTACAGGGCCCTACGGAACTTTACCAGCCACTACGGAACTCTACGGGCCCCTACGGAACCCTGCAGAACCCTCCAGAACCTTACAGAATCCCACGGATTCCTACAGACTCCTGCGGGCACTTACTCAACCCTAGAGGCCCCTACGGAACACTGCCAGCCCCTATGGAAGGAACCCTACGGGCCCCTACAGAACACTACTGGCTCCTGCAGTACTCTACAGGCCTCTAGGGAACCTACGAAGCTCTACGGAACCCTATGGATCCTTATGGAACAGTACGGGCCCCTTCAGACCTCTGCGGGCGCTTATGGAAACCTACAGGACCCTATGGAACTGTACGAGACTCTAGAGGCCCCTAGGGAACACCAGAGGCCCCTACGGAACCGTACTAGGCTCTACAGGCCCCTAGGGAACACCACAGGCCCCTACAGAACCGTACGAGACTCTACAGGCCCCTAGGGAACACCACAGGCCCCTACGGAACCCTACACAACCCTCTGGAAACTTATGGCACCCTACAAGCTCCTACCAACCCCTGCGGGCACTTACACAACCCTACAGGCCCCTACGGAAATCTACGGGACTCCACGGGCCCCTAGGGAAGCCTACAGATTTCAACGGAACCCTACCAGCCCCTCTGGAACCCTACAGAATACTCCAGGACCCGACAGCACTCTACAAGACCCTTAGCAACACAACGGAACCTCACTAAAACCCTATGGGCTCCTACAGAACACTGCAGGTGCCTACGGAACCCTACAGACCCCTACGGAATACTACCAGCCGCTACGGAAACCTATGGCCCCTACGGAACTCTACGGAACCTGACAGAAACACTGTGGGCCCCTACAGGCCCTTGCGGGCACTTGCAGAACTCTGCAGGAACCCACGGAACTTTATGGAACCCTACCAGCCCCTACGGAAGCCTAAAGACCCTTGCAGGCAGTTACGGAACGGTACAGGGCCCTAGGGAACTTTACCAGCCACTACGGAACTCTACGGGCCCCTACGGAACCCTGCAGAACCCTCCAGAACCTTACAGAATCCCACGGATTCCTACAGACTCCTGCGGGCACTTACTCAACCCTAGAGGCCCCTACGGAACACTGCCAGCCCCTATGGAAGGAACCCTACGGGCCCCTACAGAACACTACTGGCTCCTGCGGTACTCTACAGGCCTCTAGGGAACCTACGAAGCTCTACGGAACCCTATGGATCCTTACGGAACAGTACGGGCCCCTTCAGACCTCTGCGGGCGCTTATGGAAACCTACAGGACCCTACGGAACTGTACGAGACTCTAGAGGCCCCTAGGGAACACTACAGGCCCCTACGGAACCCTACACAACCCTCTGGAAACTTATGGCACCCTACAACCTCCTACCAACCCCTGCGGGCACTTACACAACCCTACAGGCCCCTACGGAAATCTACGGGACTCCACGGGCCCCTAGGGAAGCCTACAGATTTCAGCGGAACCCTACGAGCCCCTCTGGAACCCTACAGAATACTCCAGGACCCGACAGCACTCTACAAGACCCTTAGCAACACAACGGAACCTCACTAAAACCCTATGGGCTCCTACAGAACACTGCAGGCGCCTACAGAACCCTACAGACCCCTACGGAACCCTACAGATACTTACAGGCACTTACAGAAGCCTGCAGGCCCCTACAGAACCCTACAGGTCCATACAGAACCCCACAGGGCCCTACGGAACTTTACCAGCCACTACGGAACTCTACGGGCCCCTACAGAACCCTGCAGAACCCTCCAGAACCTTACAGAATCCCACAGACTCCTACAGACTGCTGCGGGCACTTACACAACCCTACAGGCCCCTACGGAACACTGCCAGCCCCTACGGAAGGAACCTTACGGGCCCCTACAGAACACTACTGGCTCCTGCGGTACTGTACAGGCCTCTAGGGAACCTACGAAGGTCTACGGAGCCCTATGGATCCTTATGGAACAGTACGGGCCCCTTCAGACCTCTGCGGGCGCTTATGGAAACCTACAGGACCCTACGGAACTGTACGAGACTCTAGAGGCCCCTAGGGAACACCACAGGCCCCTACGGAACCCTACACAACCCTCTGGAAACTTATGGCACCCTACAAGCTCCTACCAACCCCTGCGGGCACTTACACAACCCTACAGGCCCCTACGGAAATCTACGGGACTCCACGGGCCCCTAGGGAAGCCTACAGATTTCAACGGAACCCTACGAGCCCCTCTGGAACCCTACAGAATACTCCAGGACCCGACAGCACTCTACAAGACCCTTAGCAACACAACGGAACCTCACTAAAACCCTATGGGCTCCTACAGAAGACTGCAGGTGCCTACGGAACCCTACAGACCCCTACGGAATACTACCAGCCGCTACGGAAAGCTATGGCCCCTACGGAACTCTACGGAACCTGACAGAAACACTGTGGGCCCCTACAGGCCCTTGCGGGCACTTGCAGAACTCTGCAGGAACCCACGGAACTTTATGGAACCCTACCAGCCCCTACGGAAGCCTAAAGACCCTTGCAGGCAGTTACGGAACGGTACAGGGCCCTAGGGAACTTTACCAGCCACTACGGAACTCTACGGGCCCCTACGGAACCCTGCAGAACCCTCCAGAACCTTACAGAATCCCACGGATTCCTACAGACTCCTGCGGGCACTTACTCAACCCTAGAGGACCCTACGGAACACTGCCAGCCCCTACGGAAGGAACCCTACGGGCCCCTACAGAACACTACTGGCTCCTGCAGTACTCTACAGGCCTCTAGGGAACCTACGAAGCTCTACGGAGCCCTATGGATCCTTACGGAACAGTACGGGCCCCTTCAGACCTCTGCGGGCGCTTATGGAAACCTACAGGACCCTACGGAACTGTACGAGACTCTACAGGCCCCTAGGGAACACTACAGGCCCCTACGGAACCGTACGAGACTCTACAGGCCCCTAGGGAACACCACAGGCCCCTACGGAACCGTACAGGACTCTACAGGCCCCTAGGGAATACCACAGGCCCCTACGGAACCCTACACAACCCTCTGGAAACTTATGGCACCCTACAAGCTCCTACCAACCCCTGCGGGCACTTACACAACCCTACAGGCCCCTACGGAAATCTACGGGACTCCACGGGCCCCTAGGGAAGCCTACAGATTTCAGCGGAACCCTACGAGCCCCTCTGGAACCCTACAGAATACTCCAGGACCCGACAGCACTCTACAAGACCCTTAGCAACACAACGGAACCTCACTAAAACCCTATGGGCTCCTACAGAACACTGCAGGTGCCTACGGAACCCTACAGACCCCTACGGAATACTACCAGCCGCTACGGAAACCTATGGCCCCTACGGAACTCTACGGAACCAGACAGAAACACTGTGCGCCCCTACAGGCCCTTGCGGGCACTTGCAGAACTCTGCAGGAACCCACGGAACTTTATGGAACCCTACCAGCCCCTACGGAAGCCTAAAGACCCTTGCAGGCAGTTACGGAACGGTACAGGGCCCTAGGGAACTTTACCAGCCACTACGGAACTCTACGGGCCCCTACGGAACCCTGCAGAACCCTGCAGAACCTTACAGAATCCCACGGATTCCTACAGACTCCTGCGGGCACTTACTCAACCCTAGAGGCCCCTACGGAACACTGCCAGCCCCTATGGAAGGAACCCTACGGGCCCCTACAGAACACTACTGGCTCCTGCGGTACTCTACAGGCCTCTAGGGAACCTACGAAGCTCTACGGAACCCTATGGATCCTTACGGAACAGTACGGGCCCCTTCAGACCTCTGCGGGCGCTTATGGAAACCTACAGGACCCTACGGAACTGTACGAGACTCTAGAGGCCCCTAGGGAACACTACAGGCCCCTACGGAACCCTACACAACCCTCTGGAAACTTATGGCACCCTACAACCTCCTACCAACCCCTGCGGGCACTTACACAACCCTACAGGCCCCTACGGAAATCTACGGGACTCCACGGGCCCCTAGGGAAGCCTACAGATTTCAGCGGAACCCTACGAGCCCCTCTGGAACCCTACAGAATACTCCAGGACCCGACAGCACTCTACAAGACCCTTAGCAACACAACGGAACCTCACTAAAACCCTATGGGCTCCTACAGAACACTGCAGGCGCCTACAGAACCCTACAGACCCCTACGGAACCCTACAGATACTTACAGGCACTTACAGAACCCTGCAGGCCCCTACAGAACCCTACAGGTCCATACAGAACCCCACAGGCCCCTAAGGAACTTTACCAGCCACTACGGAACTCTACGGGCCCCTACAGAACCCTGCAGAACCCTCCAGAACCTTACAGAATCCCACAGACTCCTACAGACTGCTGCGGGCACTTACACAACCCTACAGGCCCCTACGGAACACTGCCAGCCCCTACGGAAGGAACCTTACGGGCCCCTACAGAACACTACTGGCTCCTGCGGTACTGTACAGGCCTCTAGGGAACCTACGAAGCTCTACGGAGCCCTATGGATCCTTATGGAACAGTACGGGCCCCTTCAGACCTCTGCGGGCGCTTATGGAAACCTACAGGACCCTACGGAACTGTACGAGACTCTAGAGGCCCCTAGGGAACACCACAGGCCCCTACGGAACCCTACACAACCCTCTGGAAACTTATGGCACCCTACAACCTCCTACCAACCCCTGCGGGCACTTACACAACCCTACAGGCCCCTACGGAAATCTACGGGACTCCACGGGCCCCTAGGGAAGCCTACAGATTTCAGCGGAACCCTACGAGCCCCTCTGGAACCCTACAGAATACTCCAGGACCCGACAGCACTCTACAAGACCTTAGCAACACAACGGAACCTCACTAAAACCCTATGGGCTCCTACAGAAGACTGCAGGTGCCTACGGAACCCTACAGACCCCTACGGAATACTACCAGCCGCTACGGAAAGCTATGGCCCCTACGGAACTCTACGGAACCTGACAGAAACACTGTGGGCCCCTACAGGCCCTTGCGGGCACTTGCAGAACTCTGCAGGAACCCACGGAACTTTATGGAACCCCTACCAGCCCCTACGGAAGCCTAAAGACCCTTGCAGGCAGTTACGGAACGGTACAGGGCCCTAGGGAACTTTACCAGCCACTACGGAACTCTACGGGCCCCTACGGAACCCTGCAGAACCCTGCAGAACCTTACAGAATCCCACGGATTCCTACAGACTCCTGCGGGCACTTACTCAACCCTAGAGGCCCCTACGGAACACTGCCAGCCCCTATGGAAGGAACCCTACGGGCCCCTACAGAACACTACTGGCTCCTGCGGTACTCTACAGGCCTCTAGGGAACCTACGAAGCTCTACGGAACCCTATGGATCCTTACGGAACAGTACGGGCCCCTTCAGACCTCTGCGGGCGCTTATGGAAACCTACAGGACCCTACGGAACTGTACGAGACTCTAGAGGCCCCTAGGGAACACTACAGGCCCCTACGGAACCGTACGAGACTCTACAGGCCCCTAGGGAACACCACAGGCCCCTACGGAACCGTACAGGACTCTACAGGCCCCTAGGGAATACCACAGGCCCCTACGGAACCCTACACAACCCTCTGGAAACTTATGGCACCCTACAAGCTCCTACCAACCCCTGCGGGCACTTACATAACCCTACAGGCCCCTACGGAAATCTACGGGACTCCACGGGCCCCTAGGAAGCCTACAGATTTCAACGGAACCCTACGAGCCACTCTGGAACCCTACAGAATACTCCAGGACCCGACAGCACTCTACAAGACCCTTAGCAACACAACGGAACCTCACTAAAACCCTATGGGCTCCTACAGAAGACTGCAGGTGCCTACGGAACCCTACAGACCCCTACGGAATACTACCAGCCGCTACGGAAAGCTATGGCCCCTACGGAACTCTACGGAACCTGACAGAAACACTGTGGGCCCCTACAGGCCCTTGCGGGCACTTGCAGAACTCTGCAGGAACCCACGGAACTTTATGGAACCCTACCAGCCCCTACGGAAGCCTAAAGACCCTTGCAGGCAGTTACGGAACGGTACAGGGCCCTAGGGAACTTTACCAGCCACTACGGAACTCTACGGGCCCTACGGAACCCTGCAGAACCCTGCAGAACCTTACAGAATCCCACGGATTCCTACAGACTCCTGCGGGCACTTACTCAACCCTAGAGGCCCCTACGGAACACTGCCAGCCCCTATGGAAGGAACCCTACGGGCCCCTACAGAACACTACTGGCTCCTGCGGTACTCTACAGGCCTCTAGGGAACCTACGAAGCTCTACGGAACCCTATGGATCCCTTACGGAACAGTACGGGCCCCTTCAGACCTCTGCGGGCGCTTATGGAAACCTACAGGACCCTACGGAACTGTACGAGACTCTAGAGGCCCCTAGGGAACACTACAGGCCCCTACGGAACCGTACGAGACTCTACAGGCCCCTAGGGAACACCACAGGCCCCTACGGAACCGTACAGGACTCTACAGGCCCCTAGGGAATACCACAGGCCCCTACGGAACCCTACACAACCCTCTGGAAACTTATGGCACCCTACAAGCTCCTACCAACCCCTGCGGGCACTTACATAACCCTACAGGCCCCTACGGAAATCTACGGGACTCCACGGGCCCCTAGGAAGCCTACAGATTTCAACGGAACCCTACGAGCCACTCTGGAACCCTACAGAATACTCCAGGACCCGACAGCACTCTACAAGACCCTTAGCAACACAACGGAACCTCACTAAAACCCTATGGGCTCCTACAGAAGACTGCAGGTGCCTACGGAACCCTACAGACCCCTACGGAATACTACCAGCCGCTACGGAAAGCTATGGCCCCTACGGAACTCTACGGAACCTGACAGAAACACTGTGGGCCCCTACAGGCCCTTGCGGGCACTTGCAGAACTCTGCAGGAACCCACGGAACTTTATGGAACCCTACCAGCCCCTACGGAAGCCTAAAGACCCTTGCAGGCAGTTACGGAACGGTACAGGGCCCTAGGGAACTTTACCAGCCACTACGAACTCTACGGGCCCCTACGGAACCCTGCAGAACCCCTGCAGAACCTTACAGAATCCCACGGATTCCTACAGACTCCTGCGGGCACTTACTCAACCCTAGAGGCCCCTACGGAACACTGCCAGCCCCTATGGAAGGAACCCTACGGGCCCCTACAGAACACTACTGGCTGGCCCTGCGGTACTACTACAGGCCTCTAGGGAACCTACGAAGCTCTATGGATCCTTACGGAACAGTACGGGCCCCTTCAGACCTCTGCGGGCGCTTATGGAAACCTACAGGACCCTACGGAACTGTACGAGACTCTAGAGGCCCCCTAGGGAACACTACAGGCCCCCTACGGAACCCTACACAACCCTCTGGAAACTTATGGCACCCTACAACCTCCTACCAACCCCTGCGGGCCACTTACACAACCCTACAGGCCCCTACGGAAATCTACGGGACTCCACGGGCCCCTAGGGAAGCCTACAGATTTCAGCGGAACCCTACGAGCCCCTCTGGAACCCTACAGAATACTCCAGGACCCGACAGCACTCTACAAGACCTTAGCAACACAACGGAACCTCACTAAAACCCTATGGGCTCCTACAGAACACTGCAGGCGCCTACAGAACCCTACAGACCCCCTACGGAACCCTACAGATACTTACAGGCACTTACAGAACCCTGCAGGCCCCTACAGAACCCTACAGGTCCATACAGAACCCCACAGGCCCCTAAGGAACTTTACCAGCCACTACGGAACTCTACGGGCCCCTACAGAACCCTGCAGAACCCTCCCAGAACCTTACAGAATCCCACAGACTCCTACAGACTGCTGCGGGCACTTACACAACCCTACAGGCCCCTACGGAACACTGCCAGCCCCTACGGAAGGAACCTTACGGGCCCCTACAGAACACTACTGGCTCCTGCGGTACTGTACAGGCCTCAGGGAACCTACGAAGCTCTACGGAGCCCTATGGATCCTTATGGAACAGTACGGGCCCCTTCAGACCTCTGCGGGCGCTTATGGAAACCTACAGGACCCTACGGAACTGTACGAGACTCTAGAGGCCCTAGGGAACACCACAGGCCCCTACGGAACCCTACACAACCCTCTGGAAACTTATGGCACCCTACAACCTCCTACCAACCCCTGCGGGCACTTACACAACCCTACAGGCCCCTACGGAAATCTACCGGGACTCCACGGGCCCCTAGGGAGCCTACAGATTTCAGCGGAACCCTACGAGCCCCTCTGGAACCCTACAGAATACTCCAGGACCCGACAGCACTCTACAAGACCCTTAGCAACACAACGGAACCTCACTAAAACCCTATTGGGCTCCTACAGAAGACTGCAGGTGCCTACGGAACCCTACAGACCCCTACGGGAATACTACCAGCCGCTACGGAAAGCTATGGCCCCTACGGAACTCTACGGAACCTGACAGAAACACTGTGGGGCCCCTACAGGCCCCTTGCGGGCACTTGCAGAACTCTGCAGGAACCCACGGAACTTTATGGAACCCTACCAGCCCCTACGGAAGCCTAAAGACCCTTGCAGGCAGTTACGGAACGGTACAGGGCCCTAGGGAACTTTACCAGCCACTACGGAACTCTACGGGCCCCTACGGAACCCTGCAGAACCCTGCAGAACCTTACAGAATCCCACGGATTCCTACAGACTCCTGCGGGCACTTACTCAACCCTAGAGGCCCCCTACGGAACACTGCCAGCCCCTATGGAAGGAACCCTACGGGCCCCTACAGAACACTACTGGCTCCTGCGGTACTCTACAGGCCTCTAGGGAACCTACGAAGCTCTACGGAACCCTATGGATCCTTACGGAACAGTACGGCCCCTTCAGACCTCTGCGGGCGCTTATGGAAACCTACAGGACCCTACGGAACTGTACGAGACTCTAGAGGCCCCTAGGAACACTACAGGCCCCTACGGAACCCCTACACAACCCTCTGGAAACTTATGGCACCCTACAACCTCCTACCAACCCCTGCGGGCACTTACACAACCCTACAGGCCCCTACGGAAATCTACGGGACTCCACGGGCCCCTAGGGATGCCTACAGATTTCAGCGGAACCCTACGAGCCCCTCTGGAACCCTACAGAATACTCCAGGACCCGACAGAACTCTACAAGACCCTTAGCAACACAACGGAACCTCACTAAAACCCTATGGGCTCCTACAGAACACTGCAGGCGCCTACAGAACCCTACAGACCCC
>NW_027415631.1:0-25958 GCF_964106895.1 Numenius arquata
CCTGGATGTGTTTCAGAACCGTCGAGATGTGGTGTTGGGGGATATGGTGTAGGGGAGAACTTTGTAGAGTAGGGTAGATGGTTGGACTCGATGATGCCAAGGGTCTCTTGCAACCTAGACGATTCTATGATTCTATGAAAAGCAGCCCCTTCCCCCGTTTCCCCTCCCGCCCTGGGGAGCTGGATCGGTGCAGCGGGACAGGAGGAAAAAAACGCAGCCCCGTTTTCCTGCAGGGACGCAAAGCTCCCCGATGTCTCTGTGGTGGATAAGGCGGCACCCCCGCCTGCCTTCCTGGACGCCGGCGGACTGGCTGCTGTCGCCCCCACGGCCCCCGGGGCCACGCGCAGAGCGCCGCGGCGTCCCTGGGGCTGGTTGCGGGGCGAACACCGGAGGTTTTTGGCGCCGAGGCGACGGCTGCGGCTGCCCGGACTGCGAGCGGGGACAGGGCAGAGAGCGGGAAGGCCTGCCCGCCGGTAAGTGGTCACGGTCCCTGGGTGGAGGGAAGCGGGCTGAGAGCGGTCACCGCTCATGGCCCCGGTGAGGTCTCAGAGGGGGACAAGGAAGGGGGCGTGGGCGTGGGCGCTGTCCGGCTGCCCGGTGCTTTCCGGCCGCTGCGGACCGGTCCGCAGCGATTTCTGGGCTGGCCGCCGTTTTCCCCCGGCCCCCTCCGGTTCCGGAGCGGCTCGGCCCGCCCATACCGCGCGCCCATTGGTCGCGGTGCCGTAAGCGGCGTCCGTCCTCTAGGAGCCCCCGTCCCATTGGTCGATCGCGCCGTCAATCTCCAGCGCCTCCCAGTCCGGCCAATCGGAGCGCGGCAGGCGATCCGACCAATCGGAGCGGGGCGGTCGCGTTGTGATTGGCTCGTCCTCCTGTCAATCCGCCCGGGGGCGGTTGCCATGGTGAGGAAGCCCCGCCTGGTCGCGCATGCGCAGTAGTAAGGACGGCGCCGCCCTCACTACTGCGCATGCGCCACAGGGCGGGGCGTCCTCACCATGGCAACCGCCCCCTGGCGGATTGACAGGAGGACGAGCCAATCACAGCGCGACCGCCGCGCTCCGATTGGTCGGATCGCCTGCCGCGCTCCGATTGGCCGGGGTGGGAGGCGCTGAAGATTGACGGCGCGACCGACCAATGGGACGGGCTCCCCGAGGACGGAAGCCGCTTCCGGCGCCGTGACCAATGGGCGCGCCGCATGGGCGGGCCGAGCCGCTCCGGAAGCGGAGGGGGCCGGGGGAAAATGGCGGCGCGCGCGGAAGCGGCTGCGGCGCGGCGCGGACCGGACCGCACCGCACCGCACCGCACCGCACCGGACCGGCGCGGGCGGAAAGCACCGGGCAGCCGGACAGCGTCGCGGTGCCGCTGGGCAGCGTCGCGGTGCCGCTGGACAGCGTCGCGAGGCAGCTGGACAGCGTCGAGGCCAGCGGGGGGGCGCGGGGAAGGCGGCCGGGGTCCCGAGGCGGCTCCGAGGGGAGACGGCGTTGCGGGGGGGCGGGCTGAGGCGTCTGGGGAGGTGCTCGCGGCTCCCGGGGCTGGCAAACGGGCTCGCGTGGCTGGTGTTGGGGCTTCAGCCGGAGAGGGAGTCGTGTGGCTTTGGGCTGAGGGGCGGGGGTGGAGTCCGGCGTTTTGGGGACTTGCGCAGAGGCTCAGCGGCTGGGTTTTGGGGCTCGGAAGGGGGCAGTAAGTGATGCGGTTTGGGGGCGGAGAGCAGAAGCCGTTTTGGCTGGTTCTGCAGGGGGGGTGGGCAGGAGGGCGTTGGGGGCTGCGGGGGAAAGCAGGGGCTGGGCGGGCTGCGGGGTGCTCAAACAGCAGGTGAGGTTTTCAAATCTGCAACTTGTAACTGTTGCAGCTTTATTCTGGCTTCCTCCATTTTTGCAAAAGCTTCTGTTGCTAGACAGAGCATTCCTCTGTGTATCAGCTACTTGAGCTAGTTTATTTCAATGCGTCTGATCAGGTTTGTCTGTTCAGCAAAGTGGCATTTAAAGGTGACGTTTCACCGGATGCCAGCGGCTGTGCCTTATTTCCAGTATAAAGATGTATTCCCCAAATATCAGAGTGGGATATAACAACTGCAGCTGGTCAAAAGTAACACTGAAATGCAAAATTTAGAATTTCTTTTTTCCCATTGGCTCCTCCTCAGTATGAACACAAAGTTAATTTCTATTCTTAATTCCTATTTATGCTACATATATGAAGGATGAACGCGAGGAAAGGAGACCATAAAATACTGGCCTATTGCTATTTGTATGCTGCGCTTTGAACAGAAGAGACAAAACTGTCCTTTTTGTGAAATAATACTGGCTGTATCAGTGCCGTCCTCGTGTTTTTATTCAAAAATGTGAGATTTGTTGCCCCGAATGGTGAGAGTAGTTTTTGTTAATGGAAGTCGCAAGAGGTTCTGCCACCTTAAAAACCATAGAATCGTAGAATGGTTAGAATTGGAAGGGACCTTCAAGATCATCGTGTTGCAGCCCCCCTGCCTTGGGCAGGGACGCCTCCACTAGAGCGGGTTGCTCAAAGCCCCGTCCAGCCTGGCCTTAAACACTTCCAGGGATGGGGCATCCACAGCTTCCCCGGGCAACCTGTTCCAGTGCCTCACCACCCTCACGGTAAAGAATTTCCTCCTAACATCTAGTCTGAATCTCCCCTCTTCCGATTTAAAACCGTTACCCCTTGTCCTGTCGCTACCTTTCCCGACAGAGAGTCCCTCTCCGGCTCTCCCGTAGGCTCCCTTCAGATATTGGAAGGCTGCTCTGAGGTCTCCCCGGAGCCTTCTCTTCTCCAGGCTGAACAACCCCAGCTCTCTCAGTCTCTCTTCACAGGGGAGGTGCTCCGTCCCTCCGATGGTTTTCGTGGCCCTCCGCTGGGCCCCTTCCAACAGGTCCACGTCCTTCCCGTGTCGAGGACTCCAAAGCTGGACACCGTACTCCAGGTGGGGTCTCGCGTGCGCAGAGTAGAGGGGGGTAGAATCGCCTCCCGTGACCCGCTGGCCACGCTTCTCTTGATGCAGCCCAGGGTGGGGTTGGCTTTCTGGGCTGCCAGCGCGCGTTGCCGGCTCGTACTGACGTGTAATAATGCTACTGACGTACCCTTACCAGCCTCGTGTTAAAAGAAGCAAGAAGCTGTAATATCCTTAATTTAGACAGTTTTTACGTGAAATGGTGCATCCTCACTGTTTTGTCACTTTCAGGAGCGAGCAATTGACCGAGAGCACGAGAGAGACCTTTTCCAGCAAGAGATAGGGAAGCCGGAACAACAGCTTAAGGTTCCACAAAGGATTCGGCCTGTCAGCGAGCATCAAACCGGAGAGGTAACGCGCGCTATTGCTTGTACTCAAGGGATCTAAATGGTACGCTGACAGCCGTTCGGATACCCTAGGGAAGCTGTTTTATGGTGTCCCTAACCTGCATCCGTTCGCAAGGCAGGAAAGGAAATCCCCCGAGATGAAAGGCTACGGTGTCGGGGGAACGTGGGGAAAGTGTGTTCTGGGTGTTTTTTGAGTCGGTCGGTTGGATGTTTTTAGTAGCAGACACACAGAAGCCTCGTAACTTTCAAAAAGACTCCCTCGCGTAACTTAATTTAGAAAATGGGGTTTTCAAAAGCCCGTGGAAACATTCAGGACTCCTGTAGCGATTCCCCCTGCTCTTGCGTCCTTTTGTGACATCCTGTTGGTAGCACGGGTACGGGCACCGCAGGAACGCAGTGACCAAGGGGTCACAGCCGAGACGTAGCGGCGCTCTCTGCGTGCGCCTCCCCGGGAGACGTCTGTCTCCCCTGAAACAATCTGGTGACCGCAGAAGGGCAGCTCGAGGAAGTCACAGCAACCTCTTAGGCCCAGCAAAAGCCAGAAAAGCGACAGCGGTGCAAACGCTGTGTGTTGTGAAGCTTTTTGCCTGTCTTGTTTGGTGACCTTTGGGTCAATTGAACTGCATTTTATTTTTTGGTGGGTTTTCTCCTGTCTTGCTTTTAGAGCAAGGCTGATATTTTTGCGTGATTCTCTCGCCCGATTTTCAGTCTTCAGCTTCTTCTCAGGTGGCACTGCGATTTTCAAAGAAAAGCTCTTCCTTTCGGTTCAGTTCAGTTGCTGTCGTTCGGTTCTTAAATGGTAGCAACGTTTAGTATTCTATATTAGATAGTTTATGACCACAGACAGTAATGGGACATACATGGATAGACGTGAAATGTAAGTTGTCAAAATATTTATTGCCTTACAATTCTCGGAGGTAGGGGTGTGTTTCCTGGGGTTTCAAAATCTATTTCACTAAAAAGGTTTGTAACAAATCCTGCAAAGTGTTCAGCCCGTACCGGGCGACCTGGCTGTCGTCAGCCTCTGCGTACAAGGAGTGGTGGGCCATTAGCCGAATGTGTGTTAACCGACACGCGTGGAGCAATTCCGCATCCGTCTGCTTCTGTGGCAAAGCGGGTGCCCGCTCCTGTCCTACGGACACGTTCCACAGAGGGGGGAGGCACAATTAGTTTTCCTGAATCCGGGATGTTCGTTTTGAGTTCGTTTTGTGATGCGTCTCCTCATAATTTGAGGCATGGGCAGCGTGTGAATTCCTAGTTAAAATTCTCACAGTTAAAAAGGCAAAACTTCTCCCGAGAAAAAAAATTTCAAATTTGATTGCATAATGAAACGAGGCCTGTTTTTCTGCACAGAAACGATTTGTGCGAATCGTCCTGAATTACAAGCGTGTATACCCAGATGTGTACACTCCAAGTTGGCAGATAGGCTGCAGCAGCAATGTAAAGCATGCTTTAAGGTGAAAGATGGCTGTAACTGTGATGAAAACTTTAAGGTTCGTACTAGATGCTTTTAAAGTAGGATTTTTCACAGGCAGGCGCAGCGGCAATTTTAGAGCCGAGTGGTGCCGAATATTACCCATTTACAGACAGAATTCTCGGTACTGTCTTAGATTTACATCGAATTTCTATCAAATGAGCCACCTAGCCTTCCTATATAGTATATTTTGGTGCCCCGATATTACTTGGCGTATTTCATAAGTATACCTTTTATGGCCGTTTCTCGTGCTTTTCCGAGAGAGCTGCTTTACTTTTTCATAGTTGCACGGTTTTTGAATGCCTCTTCTGCCTTTCAGATCTTCTCTTTCTCCTACGCCTTAAATACTCGTACAAGAACGTGCAGAAAATGTTATGTGCAGCTGTAACGTGCTTTGGGGTTTTTTTTGGTAGGATGAAATGGAAATACTGGGACTGGCGATCCAGAAGTCTGAAGAAGCCACCGTAAAGGACCGTCCCAGTGACTACCGTCGAGTTAGGATTATTAAAAGCACCAAAGCGACACGCTCGTAGAGATGGGGACTACCTCTGGACACGTGTTAATCCCGGTCAGGTGTCCTCGGGATACAGATGGTCTGCGCTTCCTGCTCTGACAAGACAGAAGCGATGAGCTTCAGGATGAGCTCCTGAAGACAAGAAAGAGGCCAGGTGCCGGGGTTCTTGTCTCTTTGTTTGTTT
The DNA here is from genome assembly GCF_964106895.1 of Numenius arquata. Classification (NCBI taxonomy): domain Eukaryota; kingdom Metazoa; phylum Chordata; class Aves; order Charadriiformes; family Scolopacidae; genus Numenius; species Numenius arquata. Next base: position 5,476 of record NW_027415631.1, read on the forward strand.
GTTTGTTTGTTTGTTTTGGGCGGGGGGTGGCGGGCGGGCGGGCGGGCGTGTGGCTTCCAAAACAGGGTGCGCGGTTGACTGCAGGTGGCAGCCTGCAGAGCTCTTTTGCTGCCTGACCTCGCCTTTTCTTTGTCACTCCTCTTTCACGGCATCTGCGCTGAAAGCCGGGGCGGTCAACGAAGAGACGTGGACAAAACGGGACGAACCGGCGCCGCTTCTGCCTGTTTTCCAGGCTTTGCCACGAACCAAGGAGCATCATCAGCCTCGTCACTGGTGGCGGCGAGTCCTGAGGTGGCTTAGGTGAGTCGAGCCTTCCAGGAACGTCCGTTGTCCGTAGCCTACGGCGTGTCATTTGGACGTCAGTCGGAAGGAGGTTTCTCTTTCTGAAAGGGCACCGGTTTCTCGTGCCAAGCGGTTGCCTCTCCTGAAGTTCCCACGAGAGGGGATCCTCGGAGACGATGCGCTGGGCAGCAGAAGTCATCAGCGAGGAGACGTCGCGCGCTCTATTAAATAGGGACAAAAAGAAAGACGATGTCCTTCCAAAGGCCCGAGCGCGGCACCTCTTCCGACGGCCGATGGCATGGCCGGCCTTTGGGCTCTGGGTCCCCCGTAACAGCGGGGACACGGCCAAACCCTGTTCCTCTGCGTGTTCGGCACAGCCAAAAGCCTTGGCCGGTCCGCCGGTCGTTTTCGGTAGCCTGGTGGACTGCGGCACCGGGGATTGGATTTCCCCCCGCCAAAAGTACAGCCGTTTGGGGAATCTCTTACCTTCCTGGTTTTTTCTATCGTAAAGGAGACTTTAAAAAAAGGGTTAAAGTCGTATAACGTGCAAACTGACTTGCAGGCTTTAAACGGCAACCGTCCACTGGCTGTAGCCTACAGCGTCTTAGGCGTCCCTAAGCGGCGAGGTATTTGTTCCAAATCTTTGAAAAGAGAGGCGACTGAAGGTAACGGGTTGGGTTTTTGGTTGGGTTTTTTTTCTAGTTTTTTTGTTTTTTGTTTTTCCCCCCCCTTTTCTTTAGGCGGAGCGCTCTGAAGAACCTGATTTCTGCCTGGCTTTCAGCGTCGCGTTTCCCCGGCAGTGCGGTAGCATCTCTCTCGGGCAGTGCCGCCGGCCAGATGTCCCTCCTCCTTGGGTAGGAGAGAAAGCAGCCCCCGGTCAAATGACAACTGCGCGTTCTGGAGACGGAGAGCGCAACGGTGGGGGTTCGGAGCTGTGCCAGTTGAATTAGCGCCGAAGAAAAAGTCCGAGGCTTTTCTAGCGTGAGTATTTTTCTTGGCCGTATCTAAACGCGCGCAGAGCTTTCCAGCGGCAGGGAAAGGGAAGGGAGGAGGCGCTTCCCCCCAGCGGGCGGAGGGTTTGTTACGCTGTTAGGCTGAGAAGGTGTTGCAAGTGGCACGGGTCAGTCTGAATAGGGACCTGAAGCGTCGGGATGGCTCCGGCTTTGGCAGGCCGTGCCGTCTTTGGAGCGGAGCTGTTTCCCCGCAATCCTCCTGTAGCTCAGCTCCTGTCCTGTCCCTCGGCCGGAGGGAATTCCTCTACTCTCTTCGGTGCTCTTTCGTTTGATGATGCTGATCTCCGGTTGGGGTTTGCTGTTTGTTTTGCAGGTGCCTCGTTGTCCGCGTCTCGTGCTGCTCGACAGATGCCCCGGCCCGGGTTTGCAGCCGGTGGTGGAGCCGCCTGAGGGGAAGGGGCCAGCCCTGGGTCTGGTCGTTCGGTGCATTTTTTGGGGCGAATTAAAAAAACCGGGGTGTGTGTGTGTGGGGGGGTGGTGGTGTGATGATGTCATTTGGGGCAGCCGGATGTCAGCGGGGGAGCGACGGTGCGGCGGAGGAGCAGGTGAGTGGGGGTTAAGTGGGGTTCCCCCCACAAGAGGGTGGGTCACGGCCCCCAAACGCCTGAAAACTTGGTGCGGGGCAGGTGGTTGGGGTTTTGGGCGGTGGTGTTTAAAAAATGTTAAAAGCTGTATATGCGGGGGTGAGGCATTGGAGTAGAGAACAATCTCTCATTTTTCTGTGTGTTGAAAAATAATATTCCCTTACGTATATAAAAGGAGTTCAAAATACCAACCCGTATCTCTAAGGATTCTGTATTATTTAATGGGAGTTTAGACGACGGAAAGATTTTTTTAAAAGATTTATTTATAAAGAGAGATTGAAGCGTCAAAGCGGATGTCTGGACAGGTCGCTAGTCCAATTGGATGTTGTCTATCTATCGTGCGTGTTAATCTGTAAGTCTAAACAGATGTGACTCTTAGCAGACGTTCTGTCGAAGTGTATCAAGAGCATCCGTTTTCCCTAAGTCTTACCCACGGGTCGGTCAGTGCGGAGGCGTAAACGCCTGTGCTGTAGATGGTTCCAGACTGCAAAGAGAGCCTATCGCTAGAAGGGATTTCCAAACTGGCCCTCCCCTCTGCTCTCTCTTGCCGGCGTCCAAGCGCTTTCAAAAGCGCTTTAAGCAGGAGTGTTGATTCCCAGGAGGATAGGGAAGCTCTACAGAGAGACTTAGGTAGATTGGATCGTTGGGCCAACATCAGTGGTATGAGTTTCAAGAAGGGCAAGTGCCAGGTTCTGCGCGTGGGCCACAATAACCCCGAGCAGCGCTACAGGCTTGGGGAAACGTGGCTGGAAAACCACCTGGAAGAAAGAGACCTGGGGGTGCTAATGGACAAGCGGCTGAACGTGAGCCGGCAGTGTGCCCAGGTGGCCACGAAAGCCAACGGCATCCTGGCTTGTATTAGAAACAGCGTGAGCAGCAGAAGTAGGGAGGCGATTGTGCCCCTGTACTCGGCACTGGTGAGGCCGCACCTGGAGTATTGCGTCCGGTTTTGGGCACCTCAATCCAAGAGAGATGTCAAGGTGCTGGAGCGAGTGCAGAGGAGGGCAACGAAGCTGGTGAAGGGCCTGGAAAACAAATCCTATGAAGAGCGGTTGAAGGAGCTGGGACTGTTTAGTATGAGGAAGAGGGGGCTGAGGGGAGACCTCGTCACTCTCTTAACACTACTTGAAAGGACACTGTAGAGAGGTCGGTGCTGGTCTCCTGGCACAGGTAGGTAACGACAGAACGAGAGGGAACGGCTTCAAGCTCCAACAGGGTAGGTTTAGACTGGACATTAGGAAAGAATGTTTCACAGAGGGAGTGGTCGGGCATTGGAACAGGCTACCCAGGGAGGTGGTCGAGTCACCATCCCTGGATGTGTTTAAGAACCGTCGAGATGTGGTGTTGGGGGATATGGTGTAGGGGAGAACTTTGTAGAGTAGGGTAGATGGTTGGACTCGATGATGCCAAGGGTCTCTTGCAACCTAGACGATTCTATGATTCTATGAAAAGCAGCCCCTTCCCCCGTTTCCCCTCCCGCCCTGGGGAGCTGGATCGGTGCAGCGGGACAGGAGGAAAAAAACCCAGCCCCGTTTTCCTGCAGGGACGCAAAGCTCCCCGATGTCTCTGTGGTGGATAAGGCGGCACCCCCGCCTGCCTTCCTGGACGCCGGCGGACTGGCTGCTGTCGCCCCCACGGCCCCCGGGGCCACGCGCAGAGCGCCGCGGCGTCCCTGGGGCTGGTTGCGGGGCGAACACCGGAGGTTTTTGGCGCCGAGGCGACGGCTGCGGCTGCCCGGACTGCGAGCGGGGACAGGGCAGAGAGCGGGAAGGCCTGCCCGCCGGTAAGTGGTCACGGTCCCTGGGTGGAGGGAAGCGGGCTGAGAGCGGTCACCGCTCATGGCCCCGGTGAGGTCTCAGAGGGGGACAAGGAAGGGGGCGTGGGCGTGGGCGCTGTCCGGCTGCCCGGTGCTTTCCGGCCGCTGCGGACCGGTCCGCAGCGATTTCTGGGCTGGCCGCCGTTTTCCCCCGGCCCCCTCCGGTTCCGGAGCGGCTCGGCCCGCCCATACCGCGCGCCCATTGGTCGCGGTGCCGTAAGCGGCGTCCGTCCTCTAGGAGCCCCCGTCCCATTGGTCGATCGCGCCGTCAATCTCCAGCGCCTCCCAGTCCGGCCAATCGGAGCGCGGCAGGCGATCCGACCAATCGGAGCGGGGCGGTCGCGTTGTGATTGGCTCGTCCTCCTGTCAATCCGCCCGGGGGCGGTTGCCATGGTGAGGAAGCCCCGCCTGGTCGCGCATGCGCAGTAGTAAGGACGGCGCCGCCCTCACTACTGCGCATGCGCCACAGGGCGGGGCGTCCTCACCATGGCAACCGCCCCCTGGCGGATTGACAGGAGGACGAGCCAATCACAGCGCGACCGCCGCGCTCCGATTGGTCGGATCGCCTGCCGCGCTCCGATTGGCCGGGGTGGGAGGCGCTGAAGATTGACGGCGCGACCGACCAATGGGACGGGCTCCCCGAGGACGGAAGCCGCTTCCGGCGCCGTGACCAATGGGCGCGCCGCATGGGCGGGCCGAGCCGCTCCGGAAGCGGAGGGGGCCGGGGGAAAATGGCGGCGCGCGCGGAAGCGGCTGCGGCGCGGCGCGGACCGGACCGCACCGCACCGCACCGCACCGCACCGGACCGGCGCGGGCGGAAAGCACCGGGCAGCCGGACAGCGTCGCGGTGCCGCTGGGCAGCGTCGCGGTGCCGCTGGACAGCGTCGCGAGGCAGCTGGACAGCGTCGAGGCCAGCGGGGGGGCGCGGGGAAGGCGGCCGGGGTCCCGAGGCGGCTCCGAGGGGAGACGGCGTTGCGGGGGGGCGGGCTGAGGCGTCTGGGGAGGTGCTCGCGGCTCCCGGGGCTGGCAAACGGGCTCGCGTGGCTGGTGTTGGGGCTTCAGCCGGAGAGGGAGTCGTGTGGCTTTGGGCTGAGGGGCGGGGGTGGAGTCCGGCGTTTTGGGGACTTGCGCAGAGGCTCAGCGGCTGGGTTTTGGGGCTCGGAAGGGGGCAGTAAGTGATGCGGTTTGGGGGCGGAGAGCAGAAGCCGTTTTGGCTGGTTCTGCAGGGGGGGTGGGCAGGAGGGCGTTGGGGGCTGCGGGGGAAAGCAGGGGCTGGGCGGGCTGCGGGGTGCTCAAACAGCAGGTGAGGTTTTCAAATCTGCAACTTGTAACTGTTGCAGCTTTATTCTGGCTTCCTCCATTTTTGCAAAAGCTTCTGTTGCTAGACAGAGCATTCCTCTGTGTATCAGCTACTTGAGCTAGTTTATTTCAATGCGTCTGATCAGGTTTGTCTGTTCAGCAAAGTGGCATTTAAAGGTGACGTTTCACCGGATGCCAGCGGCTGTGCCTTATTTCCAGTATAAAGATGTATTCCCCAAATATCAGAGTGGGATATAACAACTGCAGCTGGTCAAAAGTAACACTGAAATGCAAAATTTAGAATTTCTTTTTTCCCATTGGCTCCTCCTCAGTATGAACACAAAGTTAATTTCTATTCTTAATTCCTATTTATGCTACATATATGAAGGATGAACGCGAGGAAAGGAGACCATAAAATACTGGCCTATTGCTATTTGTATGCTGTGCTTTGAACAGAAGAGACAAAACTGTCCTTTTTGTGAAATAATACTGGCTGTATCAGTGCCGTCCTCGTGTTTTTATTCAAAAATGTGAGATTTGTTGCCCCGAATGGTGAGAGTAGTTTTTGTTAATGGAAGTCGCAAGAGGTTCTGCCACCTTAAAAACCATAGAATCGTAGAATGGTTAGAATTGGAAGGGACCTTCAAGATCATCGTGTTGCAGCCCCCCTGCCTTGGGCAGGGACGCCTCCACTAGAGCGGGTTGCTCAAAGCCCCGTCCAGCCTGGCCTTAAACACTTCCAGGGATGGGGCATCCACAGCTTCCCCGGGCAACCTGTTCCAGTGCCTCACCACCCTCACGGTAAAGAATTTCCTCCTAATATCTAGTCTGAATCTCCCCTCTTCCGATTTAAAATCGTTACCCCTTGTCCTGTCGCTACCTTTCCCGACAGAGAGTCCCTCTCCGGCTCTCCCGTAGGCTCCCTTCAGATATTGGAAGGCTGCTCTGAGGTCTCCCCGGAGCCTTCTCTTCTCCAGGCTGAACAACCCCAGCTCTCTCAGTCTCTCTTCACAGGGGAGGTGCTCCGTCCCTCCGATGGTTTTCGTGGCCCTCCGCTGGGCCCCTTCCAACAGGTCCACGTCCTTCCCGTGTCGAGGACTCCAAAGCTGGACACCGTACTCCAGGTGGGGTCTCGCGTGCGCAGAGTAGAGGGGGGTAGAATCGCCTCCCGTGACCCGCTGGCCACGCTTCTCTTGATGCAGCCCAGGGTGGGGTTGGCTTTCTGGGCTGCCAGCGCGCGTTGCCGGCTCGTACTGACGTGTAATAATGCTACTGACGTACCCTTACCAGCCTCGTGTTAAAAGAAGCAAGAAGCTGTAATATCCTTAATTTAGACAGTTTTTACGTGAAATGGTGCATCCTCACTGTTTTGTCACTTTCAGGAGCGAGCAATTGACCGAGAGCAGGAGAGAGACCTTTTCCAGCAAGAGATAGGGAAGCCGGAACAACAGCTTAAGGTTCCACAAAGGATTCGGCCTGTCAGCGAGCATCAAACCGGAGAGGTAACGCGCGCTATTGCTTGTACTCAAGGGATCTAAATGGTACGCTGACAGCCGTTCGGATACCCTAGGGAAGCTGTTTTATGGTGTCCCTAACCTGCATCCGTTCGCAAGGCAGGAAAGGAAATCCCCCGAGATGAAAGGCTACGGTGTCGGGGGAACGTGGGGAAAGTGTGTTCTGGGTGTTTTTTGAGTCGGTCGGTTGGATGTTTTTAGTAGCAGACACACAGAAGCCTCGTAACTTTCAAAAAGACTCCCTCGCGTAACTTAATTTAGAAAATGGGGTTTTCAAAAGCCCGTGGAAACATTCAGGACTCCTGTAGCGATTCCCCCTGCTCTTGCGTCCTTTTGTGACATCCTGTTGGTAGCACGGGTACGGGCACCGCAGGAACGCAGTGACCAAGGGGTCACAGCCGAGACGTAGCGGCGCTCTCTGCGTGCGCCTCCCCGGGAGACGTCTGTCTCCCCTGAAACAATCTGGTGACCGCAGAAGGGCAGCTCGAGGAAGTCACAGCAACCTCTTAGGCCCAGCAAAAGCCAGAAAAGCGACAGCGGTGCAAACGCTGTGTGTTGTGAAGCTTTTTGCCTGTCTTGTTTGGTGACCTTTGGGTCAATTGAACTGCATTTTATTTTTTGGTGGGTTTTCTCCTGTCTTGCTTTTAGAGCAAGGCTGATATTTTTGCGTGATTCTCTCGCCCGATTTTCAGTCTTCAGCTTCTTCTCAGGTGGCACTGCGATTTTCAAAGAAAAGCTCTTCCTTTCGGTTCAGTTCAGTTGCTGTCGTTCGGTTCTTAAATGGTAGCAACGTTTAGTATTCTATATTAGATAGTTTATGACCACAGACAGTAATGGGACATACATGGATAGACGTGAAATGTAAGTTGTCAAAATATTTATTGCCTTACAATTCTCGGAGGTAGGGGTGTGTTTCCTGGGGTTTCAAAATCTATTTCACTAAAAAGGTTTGTAACAAATCCTGCAAAGTGTTCAGCCCGTACCGGGCGACCTGGCTGTCGTCAGCCTGTGCGTACAAGGAGTGGTGGGCCATTAGCCGAATGTGTGTTAACCGACACGCGTGGAGCAATTCCGCATCCGTCTGCTTCTGTGGCAAAGCGGGTGCCCGCTCCTGTCCTACGGACACGTTCCACAGAGGGGGGAGGCACAATTAGTTTTCCTGAATCCGGGATGTTCGTTTTGAGTTCGTTTTGTGATGCGTCTCCTCATAATTTGAGGCATGGGCAGCGTGTGAATTCCTAGTTAAAATTCTCACAGTTAAAAAGGCAAAACTTCTCCCGAGAAAAAAAATTTCAAATTTGATTGCATAATGAAACGAGGCCTGTTTTTCTGCACAGAAACGATTTGTGCGAATCGTCCTGAATTACAAGCGTGTATACCCAGATGTGTACACTCCAAGTTGGCAGATAGGCTGCAGCAGCAATGTAAAGCATGCTTTAAGGTGAAAGATGGCTGTAACTGTGATGAAAACTTTAAGGTTCGTACTAGATGCTTTTAAAGTAGGATTTTTCACAGGCAGGCGCAGCGGCAATTTTAGAGCCGAGTGGTGCCGAATATTACCCATTTACAGACAGAATTCTCGGTACTGTCTTAGATTTACATCGAATTTCTATCAAATGAGCCACCTAGCCTTCCTATATAGTATATTTTGGTGCCCCGATATTACTTGGCGTATTTCATAAGTATACCTTTTATGGCCGTTTCTCGTGCTTTTCCGAGAGAGCTGCTTTACTTTTTCATAGTTGCACGGTTTTTGAATGCCTCTTCTGCCTTTCAGATCTTCTCTTTCTCCTACGCCTTAAATACTCGTACAAGAACGTGCAGAAAATGTTATGTGCAGCTGTAACGTGCTTTGGGGTTTTTTTTGGTAGGATGAAATGGAAATACTGGGACTGGCGATCCAGAAGTCTGAAGAAGCCACCGTAAAGGACCGTCCCAGTGACTACCGTCGAGTTAGGATTATTAAAAGCACCAAAGCGACACGCTCGTAGAGATGGGGACTACCTCTGGACACGTGTTAATCCCGGTCAGGTGTCCTCGGGATACAGATGGTCTGCGCTTCCTGCTCTGACAAGACAGAAGCGATGAGCTTCAGGATGAGCTCCTGAAGACAAGAAAGAGGCCAGGTGCCGGGGTTCTTGTCTCTTTGTTTGTTTGTTTGTTTGTTTGTTTTGGGCGGGGGGTGGCGGGCGGGCGGGCGTGTGGCTTCCAAAACAGGGTGCGCGGTTGACTGCAGGTGGCAGCCTGCAGAGCTCTTTTGCTGCCTGACCTCGCCTTTTCTTTGTCACTCCTCTTTCACGGCATCTGCGCTGAAAGCCGGGGCGGTCAACGAAGAGACGTGGACAAAACGGGACGAACCGGCGCCGCTTCTGCCTGTTTTCCAGGCTTTGCCACGAACCAAGGAGCATCATCAGCCTCGTCACTGGTGGCGGCGAGTCCTGAGGTGGCTTAGGTGAGTCGAGCCTTCCAGGAACGTCCGTTGTCCGTAGCCTACGGCGTGTCATTTGGACGTCAGTCGGAAGGAGGTTTCTCTTTCTGAAAGGGCACCGGTTTCTCGTGCCAAGCGGTTGCCTCTCCTGAAGTTCCCACGAGAGGGGATCCTCGGAGACGATGCGCTGGGCAGCAGAAGTCATCAGCGAGGAGACGTCGCGCGCTCTATTAAATAGGGACAAAAAGAAAGACGATGTCCTTCCAAAGGCCCGAGCGCGGCACCTCTTCCGACGGCCGATGGCATGGCCGGCCTTTGGGCTCTGGGTCCCCCGTAACAGCGGGGACACGGCCAAACCCTGTTCCTCTGCGTGTTCGGCACAGCCAAAAGCCTTGGCCGGTCCGCCGGTCGTTTTCGGTAGCCTGGTGGACTGCGGCACCGGGGATTGGATTTCCCCCCGCCAAAAGTACAGCCGTTTGGGGAATCTCTTACCTTCCTGGTTTTTTCTATCGTAAAGGAGACTTTAAAAAAAGGGTTAAAGTCGTATAACGTGCAAACTGACTTGCAGGCTTTAAACGGCAACCGTCCACTGGCTGTAGCCTACAGCGTCTTAGGCGTCCCTAAGCGGCGAGGTATTTGTTCCAAATCTTTGAAAAGAGAGGCGACTGAAGGTAACGGGTTGGGTTTTTGGTTGGGTTTTTTTTCTAGTTTTTTTGTTTTTTGTTTTTCCCCCCCCTTTTCTTTAGGCGGAGCGCTCTGAAGAACCTGATTTCTGCCTGGCTTTCAGCGTCGCGTTTCCCCGGCAGTGCGGTAGCATCTCTCTCGGGCAGTGCCGCCGGCCAGATGTCCCTCCTCCTTGGGTAGGAGAGAAAGCAGCCCCCGGTCAAATGACAACTGCGCGTTCTGGAGACGGAGAGCGCAACGGTGGGGGTTCGGAGCTGTGCCAGTTGAATTAGCGCCGAAGAAAAAGTCCGAGGCTTTTCTAGCGTGAGTATTTTTCTTGGCCGTATCTAAACGCGCGCAGAGCTTTCCAGCGGCAGGGAAAGGGAAGGGAGGAGGCGCTTCCCCCCAGCGGGCGGAGGGTTTGTTACGCTGTTAGGCTGAGAAGGTGTTGCAAGTGGCACGGGTCAGTCTGAATAGGGACCTGAAGCGTCGGGATGGCTCCGGCTTTGGCAGGCCGTGCCGTCTTTGGAGCGGAGCTGTTTCCCCGCAATCCTCCTGTAGCTCAGCTCCTGTCCTGTCCCTCGGCCGGAGGGAATTCCTCTACTCTCTTCGGTGCTCTTTCGTTTGATGATGCTGATCTCCGGTTGGGGTTTGCTGTTTGTTTTGCAGGTGCCTCGTTGTCCGCGTCTCGTGCTGCTCGACAGATGCCCCGGCCCGGGTTTGCAGCCGGTGGTGGAGCCGCCTGAGGGGAAGGGGCCAGCCCTGGGTCTGGTCGTTCGGTGCATTTTTTGGGGCGAATTAAAAAAATCGGGGTGTGTGTGTGTGGGGGGGTGGTGGTGTGATGATGTCATTTGGGGCAGCCGGATGTCAGCGGGGGAGCGACGGTGCGGCGGAGGAGCAGGTGAGTGGGGGTTAAGTGGGGTTCCCCCCACAAGAGGGTGGGTCACGGCCCCCAAACGCCTGAAAACTTGGTGCGGGGCAGGTGGTTGGGGTTTTGGGCGGTGGTGTTTAAAAAATGTTAAAAGCTGTATATGCGGGGGTGAGGCATTGGAGTAGAGAACAATCTCTCATTTTTCTGTGTGTTGAAAAATAATATTCCCTTACGTATATAAAAGGAGTTCCAAATACCAACCCGTATCTCTAAAGATTCTGTATTATTTAATGGGAGTTTAGACGACGGAAAGATTTTTTTAAAAGATTTATTTATAAAGAGAGATTGAAGCGTCAAAGCGGATGTCTGGACAGGTCGCTAGTCCAATTGGATGTTGTCTATCTATCGTGCGTGTTAATCTGTAAGTCTAAACAGATGTGACTCTTAGCAGACGTTCTGTCGAAGTGTATCAAGAGCATCCGTTTTCCCTAAGTCTTACCCACGGGTCGGTCAGTGCGGAGGCGTAAACGCCTGTGCTGTAGATGGTTCCAGACTGCAAAGAGAGCCTATCGCTAGAAGGGATTTCCAAACTGGCCCTCCCCTCTGCTCTCTCTTGCCGGCGTCCAAGCGCTTTCAAAAGCGCTTTAAGCAGGAGTGTTGATTCCCAGGAGGATAGGGAAGCTCTACAGAGAGACTTAGGTAGATTGGATCGTTGGGCCAACATCAGTGGTATGAGTTTCAAGAAGGGCAAGTGCCAGGTTCTGCGCGTGGGCCACAATAACCCCGAGCAGCGCTACAGGCTTGGGGAAACGTGGCTGGAAAACCACCTGGAAGAAAGAGACCTGGGGGTGCTAATGGACAAGCGGCTGAACGTGAGCCGGCAGTGTGCCCAGGTGGCCACGAAAGCCAACGGCATCCTGGCTTGTATTAGAAACAGCGTGAGCAGCAGAAGTAGGGAGGCGATTGTGCCCCTGTACTCGGCACTGGTGAGGCCACACCTGGAGTATTGCGTCCGGTTTTGGGCACCTCAATCCAAGAGAGATGTCGAGGTGCTGGAGCGAGTGCAGAGGAGGGCAACGAAGCTGGTGAAGGGCCTGGAAAACAAATCCTATGAAGAGCGGTTGAAGGAGCTGGGACTGTTTAGTATGAGGAAGAGGGGGCTGAGGGGAGACCTCGTCACTCTCTTAACACTACTTGAAAGGACACTGTAGAGAGGTCGGTGCTGGTCTCCTGGCACAGGTAGGTAACGACAGAACGAGAGGGAACGGCTTCAAGCTCCAACAGGGTAGGTTTAGACTGGACATTAGGAAAGAATGTTTCACAGAGGGAGTGGTCGGGCATTGGAACAGGCTACCCAGGGAGGTGGTCGAGTCACCATCCCTGGATGTGTTTAAGAACCGTCGAGATGTGGTGTTGGGGGATATGGTGTAGGGGAGAACTTTGTAGAGTAGGGTAGATGGTTGGACTCGATGATGCCAAGGGTCTCTTGCAACCTAGACGATTCTATGATTCTATGAAAAGCAGCCCCTTCCCCCGTTTCCCCTCCCGCCCTGGGGAGCTGGATCGGTGCAGCGGGACAGGAGGAAAAAAACCCAGCCCCGTTTTCCTGCAGGGACGCAAAGCTCCCCGATGTCTCTGTGGTGGATAAGGCGGCACCCCCGCCTGCCTTCCTGGACGCCGGCGGACTGGCTGCTGTCGCCCCCACGGCCCCCGGGGCCACGCGCAGAGCGCCGCGGCGTCCCTGGGGCTGGTTGCGGGGCGAACACCGGAGGTTTTTGGCGCCGAGGCGACGGCTGCGGCTGCCCGGACTGCGAGCGGGGACAGGGCAGAGAGCGGGAAGGCCTGCCCGCCGGTAAGTGGTCACGGTCCCTGGGTGGAGGGAAGCGGGCTGAGAGCGGTCACCGCTCATGGCCCCGGTGAGGTCTCAGAGGGGGACAAGGAAGGGGGCGTGGGCGTGGGCGCTGTCCGGCTGCCCGGTGCTTTCCGGCCGCTGCGGACCGGTCCGCAGCGATTTCTGGGCTGGCCGCCGTTTTCCCCCGGCCCCCTCCGGTTCCGGAGCGGCTCGGCCCGCCCATACCGCGCGCCCATTGGTCGCGGTGCCGTAAGCGGCGTCCGTCCTCTAGGAGCCCCCGTCCCATTGGTCGATCGCGCCGTCAATCTCCAGCGCCTCCCAGTCCGGCCAATCGGAGCGCGGCAGGCGATCCGACCAATCGGAGCGGGGCGGTCGCGTTGTGATTGGCTCGTCCTCCTGTCAATCCGCCCGGGGGCGGTTGCCATGGTGAGGAAGCCCCGCCTGGTCGCGCATGCGCAGTAGTAAGGACGGCGCCGCCCTCACTACTGCGCATGCGCCACAGGGCGGGGCGTCCTCACCATGGCAACCGCCCCCTGGCGGATTGACAGGAGGACGAGCCAATCACAGCGCGACCGCCGCGCTCCGATTGGTCGGATCGCCTGCCGCGCTCCGATTGGCCGGGGTGGGAGGCGCTGAAGATTGACGGCGCGACCGACCAATGGGACGGGCTCCCCGAGGACGGAAGCCGCTTCCGGCGCCGTGACCAATGGGCGCGCCGCATGGGCGGGCCGAGCCGCTCCGGAAGCGGAGGGGGCCGGGGGAAAATGGCGGCGCGCGCGGAAGCGGCTGCGGCGCGGCGCGGACCGGACCGCACCGCACCGCACCGCACCGGACCGGCGCGGGCGGAAAGCACCGGGCAGCCGGACAGCGTCGCGGTGCCGCTGGGCAGCGTCGCGGTGCCGCTGGACAGCGTCGAGGCCAGCGGGGGGGCGCGGGGAAGGCGGCCGGGGTCCCGAGGCGGCTCCGAGGGGAGACGGCGTTGCGGGGGGGCGGGCTGAGGCGTCTGGGGAGGTGCTCGCGGCTCCCGGGGCTGGCAAACGGGCTCGCGTGGCTGGTGTTGGGGCTTCAGCCGGAGAGGGAGTCGTGTGGCTTTGGGCTGAGGGGCGGGGGTGGAGTCCGGCGTTTTGGGGACTTGCGCAGAGGCTCAGCGGCTGGGTTTTGGGGCTCGGAAGGGGGCAGTAAGTGATGCGGTTTGGGGGCGGAGAGCAGAAGCCGTTTTGGCTGGTTCTGCAGGGGGGGTGGGCAGGAGGGCGTTGGGGGCTGCGGGGGAAAGCAGGGGCTGGGCGGGCTGCGGGGTGCTCAAACAGCAGGTGAGGTTTTCAAATCTGCAACTTGTAACTGTTGCAGCTTTATTCTGGCTTCCTCCATTTTTGCAAAAGCTTCTGTTGCTAGACAGAGCATTCCTCTGTGTATCAGCTACTTGAGCTAGTTTATTTCAATGCGTCTGATCAGGTTTGTCTGTTCAGCAAAGTGGCATTTAAAGGTGACGTTTCACCGGATGCCAGCGGCTGTGCCTTATTTCCAGTATAAAGATGTATTCCCCAAATATCAGAGTGGGATATAACAACTGCAGCTGGTCAAAAGTAACACTGAAATGCAAAATTTAGAATTTCTTTTTTCCCATTGGCTCCTCCTCAGTATGAACACAAAGTTAATTTCTATTCTTAATTCCTATTTATGCTACATATATGAAGGATGAACGCGAGGAAAGGAGACCATAAAATACTGGCCTATTGCTATTTGTATGCTGCGCTTTGAACAGAAGAGACAAAACTGTCCTTTTTGTGAAATAATACTGGCTGTATCAGTGCCGTCCTCGTGTTTTTATTCAAAAATGTGAGATTTGTTGCCCCGAATGGTGAGAGTAGTTTTTGTTAATGGAAGTCGCAAGAGGTTCTGCCACCTTAAAAACCATAGAATCGTAGAATGGTTAGAATTGGAAGGGACCTTCAAGATCATCGTGTTGCAGCCCCCCTGCCTTGGGCAGGGACGCCTCCACTAGAGCGGGTTGCTCAAAGCCCCGTCCAGCCTGGCCTTAAACACTTCCAGGGATGGGGCATCCACAGCTTCCCCGGGCAACCTGTTCCAGTGCCTCACCACCCTCACGGTAAAGAATTTCCTCCTAACATCTAGTCTGAATCTCCCCTCTTCCGATTTAAAACCGTTACCCCTTGTCCTGTCGCTACCTTTCCCGACAGAGAGTCCCTCTCCGGCTCTCCCGTAGGCTCCCTTCAGATATTGGAAGGCTGCTCTGAGGTCTCCCCGGAGCCTTCTCTTCTCCAGGCTGAACAACCCCAGCTCTCTCAGTCTCTCTTCACAGGGGAGGTGCTCCGTCCCTCCGATGGTTTTCGTGGCCCTCCGCTGGGCCCCTTCCAACAGGTCCACGTCCTTCCCGTGTCGAGGACTCCAAAGCTGGACACCGTACTCCAGGTGGGGTCTCGCGTGCGCAGAGTAGAGGGGGGTAGAATCGCCTCCCGTGACCCGCTGGCCACGCTTCTCTTGATGCAGCCCAGGGTGGGGTTGGCTTTCTGGGCTGCCAGCGCGCGTTGCCGGCTCGTACTGACGTGTAATAATGCTACTGACGTACCCTTACCAGCCTCGTGTTAAAAGAAGCAAGAAGCTGTAATATCCTTAATTTAGACAGTTTTTACGTGAAATGGTGCATCCTCACTGTTTTGTCACTTTCAGGAGCGAGCAATTGACCGAGAGCACGAGAGAGACCTTTTCCAGCAAGAGATAGGGAAGCCGGAACAACAGCTTAAGGTTCCACAAAGGATTCGGCCTGTCAGCGAGCATCAAACCGGAGAGGTAACGCGCGCTATTGCTTGTACTCAAGGGATCTAAATGGTACGCTGACAGCCGTTCGGATACCCTAGGGAAGCTGTTTTATGGTGTCCCTAACCTGCATCCGTTCGCAAGGCAGGAAAGGAAATCCCCCGAGATGAAAGGCTACGGTGTCGGGGGAACGTGGGGAAAGTGTGTTCTGGGTGTTTTTTGAGTCGGTCGGTTGGATGTTTTTAGTAGCAGACACACAGAAGCCTCGTAACTTTCAAAAAGACTCCCTCGCGTAACTTAATTTAGAAAATGGGGTTTTCAAAAGCCCGTGGAAACATTCAGGACTCCTGTAGCGATTCCCCCTGCTCTTGCGTCCTTTTGTGACATCCTGTTGGTAGCACGGGTACGGGCACCGCAGGAACGCAGTGACCAAGGGGTCACAGCCGAGACGTAGCGGCGCTCTCTGCGTGCGCCTCCCCGGGAGACGTCTGTCTCCCCTGAAACAATCTGGTGACCGCAGAAGGGCAGCTCGAGGAAGTCACAGCAACCTCTTAGGCCCAGCAAAAGCCAGAAAAGCGACAGCGGTGCAAACGCTGTGTGTTGTGAAGCTTTTTGCCTGTCTTGTTTGGTGACCTTTGGGTCAATTGAACTGCATTTTATTTTTTGGTGGGTTTTCTCCTGTCTTGCTTTTAGAGCAAGGCTGATATTTTTGCGTGATTCTCTCGCCCGATTTTCAGTCTTCAGCTTCTTCTCAGGTGGCACTGCGATTTTCAAAGAAAAGCTCTTCCTTTCGGTTCAGTTCAGTTGCTGTCGTTCGGTTCTTAAATGGTAGCAACGTTTAGTATTCTATATTAGATAGTTTATGACCACAGACAGTAATGGGACATACATGGATAGACGTGAAATGTAAGTTGTCAAAATATTTATTGCCTTACAATTCTCGGAGGTAGGGGTGTGTTTCCTGGGGTTTCAAAATCTATTTCACTAAAAAGGTTTGTAACAAATCCTGCAAAGTGTTCAGCCCGTACCGGGCGACCTGGCTGTCGTCAGCCTGTGCGTACAAGGAGTGGTGGGCCATTAGCCGAATGTGTGTTAACCGACACGCGTGGAGCAATTCCGCATCCGTCTGCTTCTGTGGCAAAGCGGGTGCCCGCTCCTGTCCTACGGACACGTTCCACAGAGGGGGGAGGCACAATTAGTTTTCCTGAATCCGGGATGTTCGTTTTGAGTTCGTTTTGTGATGCGTCTCCTCATAATTTGAGGCATGGGCAGCGTGTGAATTCCTAGTTAAAATTCTCACAGTTAAAAAGGCAAAACTTCTCCCGAGAAAAAAAATTTCAAATTTGATTGCATAATGAAACGAGGCCTGTTTTTCTGCACAGAAACGATTTGTGCGAATCGTCCTGAATTACAAGCGTGTATACCCAGATGTGTACACTCCAAGTTGGCAGATAGGCTGCAGCAGCAATGTAAAGCATGCTTTAAGGTGAAAGATGGCTGTAACTGTGATGAAAACTTTAAGGTTCGTACTAGATGCTTTTAAAGTAGGATTTTTCACAGGCAGGCGCAGCGGCAATTTTAGAGCCGAGTGGTGCCGAATATTACCCATTTACAGACAGAATTCTCGGTACTGTCTTAGATTTACATCGAATTTCTATCAAATGAGCCACCTAGCCTTCCTATATAGTATATTTTGGTGCCCCGATATTACTTGGCGTATTTCATAAGTATACCTTTTATGGCCGTTTCTCGTGCTTTTCCGAGAGAGCTGCTTTACTTTTTCATAGTTGCACGGTTTTTGAATGCCTCTTCTGCCTTTCAGATCTTCTCTTTCTCCTACGCCTTAAATACTCGTACAAGAACGTGCAGAAAATGTTATGTGCAGCTGTAACGTGCTTTGGGGTTTTTTTTGGTAGGATGAAATGGAAATACTGGGACTGGCGATCCAGAAGTCTGAAGAAGCCACCGTAAAGGACCGTCCCAGTGACTACCGTCGAGTTAGGATTATTAAAAGCACCAAAGCGACACGCTCGTAGAGATGGGGACTACCTCTGGACACGTGTTAATCCCGGTCAGGTGTCCTCGGGATACAGATGGTCTGCGCTTCCTGCTCTGACAAGACAGAAGCGATGAGCTTCAGGATGAGCTCCTGAAGACAAGAAAGAGGCCAGGTGCCGGGGTTCTTGTCTCTTTGTTTGTTTGTTTGTTTGTTTGTTTTGGGCGGGGGGTGGCGGGCGGGCGGGCGTGTGGCTTCCAAAACAGGGTGCGCGGTTGACTGCAGGTGGCAGCCTGCAGAGCTCTTTTGCTGCCTGACCTCGCCTTTTCTTTGTCACTCCTCTTTCACGGCATCTGCGCTGAAAGCCGGGGCGGTCAACGAAGAGACGTGGACAAAACGGGACGAACCGGCGCCGCTTCTGCCTGTTTTCCAGGCTTTGCCACGAACCAAGGAGCATCATCAGCCTCGTCACTGGTGGCGGCGAGTCCTGAGGTGGCTTAGGTGAGTCGAGCCTTCCAGGAACGTCCGTTGTCCGTAGCCTACGGCGTGTCATTTGGACGTCAGTCGGAAGGAGGTTTCCCTTTCTGAAAGGGCACCGGTTTCTCGTGCCAAGCGGTTGCCTCTCCTGAAGTTCCCACGAGAGGGGATCCTCGGAGACGATGCGCTGGGCAGCAGAAGTCATCAGCGAGGAGACGTCGCGCGCTCTATTAAATAGGGACAAAAAGAAAGACGATGTCCTTCCAAAGGCCCGAGCGCGGCACCTCTTCCGACGGCCGATGGCATGGCCGGCCTTTGGGCTCTGGGTCCCCCGTAACAGCGGGGACACGGCCAAACCCTGTTCCTCTGCGTGTTCGGCACAGCCAAAAGCCTTGGCCGGTCCGCCGGTCGTTTTCGGTAGCCTGGTGGACTGCGGCACCGGGGATTGGATTTCCCCCCGCCAAAAGTACAGCCGTTTGGGGAATCTCTTACCTTCCTGGTTTTTTCTATCGTAAAGGAGACTTTAAAAAAAGGGTTAAAGTCGTATAACGTGCAAACTGACTTGCAGGCTTTAAACGGCAACCGTCCACTGGCTGTAGCCTACAGCGTCTTAGGCGTCCCTAAGCGGCGAGGTATTTGTTCCAAATCTTTGAAAAGAGAGGCGACTGAAGGTAACGGGTTGGGTTTTTGGTTGGGTTTTTTTTCTAGTTTTTTTGTTTTTTGTTTTTCCCCCCCCTTTTCTTTAGGCGGAGCGCTCTGAAGAACCTGATTTCTGCCTGGCTTTCAGCGTCGCGTTTCCCCGGCAGTGCGGTAGCATCTCTCTCGGGCAGTGCCGCCGGCCAGATGTCCCTCCTCCTTGGGTAGGAGAGAAAGCAGCCCCCGGTCAAATGACAACTGCGCGTTCTGGAGACGGAGAGCGCAACGGTGGGGGTTCGGAGCTGTGCCAGTTGAATTAGCGCCGAAGAAAAAGTCCGAGGCTTTTCTAGCGTGAGTATTTTTCTTGGCCGTATCTAAACGCGCGCAGAGCTTTCCAGCGGCAGGGAAAGGGAAGGGAGGAGGCGCTTCCCCCCAGCGGGCGGAGGGTTTGTTACGCTGTTAGGCTGAGAAGGTGTTGCAAGTGGCACGGGTCAGTCTGAATAGGGACCTGAAGCGTCGGGATGGCTCCGGCTTTGGCAGGCCGTGCCGTCTTTGGAGCGGAGCTGTTTCCCCGCAATCCTCCTGTAGCTCAGCTCCTGTCCTGTCCCTCGGCCGGAGGGAATTCCTCTACTCTCTTCGGTGCTCTTTCGTTTGATGATGCTGATCTCCGGTTGGGGTTTGCTGTTTGTTTTGCAGGTGCCTCGTTGTCCACGTCTCGTGCTGCTCGACAGATGCCCCGGCCCGGGTTTGCAGCCGGTGGTGGAGCCGCCTGAGGGGAAGGGGCCAGCCCTGGGTCTGGTCGTTCGGTGCATTTTTTGGGGCGAATTAAAAAAACCGGGGTGTGTGTGTGTGGGGGGGTGGTGGTGTGATGATGTCATTTGGGGCAGCCGGATGTCAGCGGGGGAGCGACGGTGCGGCGGAGGAGCAGGTGAGTGGGGGTTAAGTGGGGTTCCCCCCACAAGAGGGTGGGTCACGGCCCCCAAACGCCTGAAAACTTGGTGCGGGGCAGGTGGTTGGGGTTTTGGGCGGTGGTGTTTAAAAAATGTTAAAAGCTGTATATGCGGGGGTGAGGCATTGGAGTAGAGAACAATCTCTCATTTTTCTGTGTGTTGAAAAATAATATTCCCTTACGTATATAAAAGGAGTTCCAAATACCAACCCGTATCTCTAAAGATTCTGTATTATTTAATGGGAGTTTAGACGACGGAAAGATTTTTTTAAAAGATTTATTTATAAAGAGAGATTGAAGCGTCAAAGCGGATGTCTGGACAGGTCGCTAGTCCAATTGGATGTTGTCTATCTATCGTGCGTGTTAATCTGTAAGTCTAAACAGATGTGACTCTTAGCAGACGTTCTGTCGAAGTGTATCAAGAGCATCCGTTTTCCCTAAGTCTTACCCACGGGTCGGTCAGTGCGGAGGCGTAAACGCCTGTGCTGTAGATGGTTCCAGACTGCAAAGAGAGCCTATCGCTAGAAGGGATTTCCAAACTGGCCCTCCCCTCTGCTCTCTCTTGCCGGCGTCCAAGCGCTTTCAAAAGCGCTTTAAGCAGGAGTGTTGATTCCCAGGAGGATAGGGAAGCTCTACAGAGAGACTTAGGTAGATTGGATCGTTGGGCCAACATCAGTGGTATGAGTTTCAAGAAGGGCAAGTGCCAGGTTCTGCGCGTGGGCCACAATAACCCCGAGCAGCGCTACAGGCTTGGGGAAACGTGGCTGGAAAACCACCTGGAAGAAAGAGACCTGGGGGTGCTAATGGACAAGCGGCTGAACGTGAGCCGGCAGTGTGCCCAGGTGGCCACGAAAGCCAACGGCATCCTGGCTTGTATTAGAAACAGCGTGAGCAGCAGAAGTAGGGAGGCGATTGTGCCCCTGTACTCGGCACTGGTGAGGCCACACCTGGAGTATTGCGTCCGGTTTTGGGCACCTCAATCCAAGAGAGATGTCGAGGTGCTGGAGCGAGTGCAGAGGAGGGCAACGAAGCTGGTGAAGGGCCTGGAAAACAAATCCTATGAAGAGCGGTTGAAGGAGCTGGGACTGTTTAGTATGAGGAAGAGGGGGCTGAGGGGAGACCTCGTCACTCTCTTAACACTACTTGAAAGGACACTGTAGAGAGGTCGGTGCTGGTCTCCTGGCACAGGTAGGTAACGACAGAACGAGAGGGAACGGCTTCAAGCTCCAACAGGGTAGGTTTAGACTGGACATTAGGAAAGAATGTTTCACAGAGGGAGTGGTCGGGCATTGGAACAGGCTACCCAGGGAGGTGGTCGAGTCACCATC
>NW_027415632.1:0-13109 GCF_964106895.1 Numenius arquata
CTTCTAGGGCTGCTCCCCTTCCCTCCGCGCCCCCTCCCCCCCCGTGTGTCCTGTCCCCCCCCCGGTCCCAATGTCCCCCCCCCCCATATCGTGGGGGGGGCCTTTTTTTTGGGGGGGGGGGGCGCCTCCGGGGGTTGGTCCCGTCCCAACCCCCCCCCCCCCCGGTCCCGATGTTCCCCCCCCATATCGTGGGGGGGGGTCCCTTTTTTTTTCGGGGGGGGGGGTTGCCTCCCTTCCCTCTGAGCCCCCCCCTCACCGTGTGGCCCCCCCCCCCCAGCCCCCCCCTTGGTCCCGATGTCCCCCCCCCCATATCGTGGGGGGGTCCCTTTTTTCGGGGGGGGGGGGGGGGGGCTTCTAGGGCTGCTCCCTTCCCTCCCATGCCCCCCCCCCCGTGACCCCCCCACCCGCCCATTGCCCTGTGGTCCCCCCCCATATCGTGGGGGGGTCCCTTTTTTTTTCGGGGGGGTGGGGGGGGGGCGCTTCTAGGGCTGCTCCCTTCCCTCCGCGCCCCCCCCCCGTGTGTCCCGTCCCCCCCCCCGGTCCCAATGTCCCCCCCCCCCCCATATCGTGGGGGGCCTTTTTTTGGGGGGGGGGGGCGGTTCCCTCCGGGGCTGGTCCCGTCCCAACCCCCCCCCCCCCCCCCCCCCCCCCGGTCCCGATGTCCCCCCCCCATATCGCGGGGGGGGTCCCTTTTTTTTTTCGGGGGGGGGGGGGGGCGCTTCTAGGGCTGCTCCCTTCCCTCCACGCCCCCCCCCCCCGTGTCCCCCCCCCCCGCCCATTGCCCTGTGTCCCCCCCCCATATCGTGGGGGGGGGTCCCTTTTTTTTTCGGGGGGGGTGCTTCTAGGGCTGCTCCCTTCCCTCCGCGCCCCCCCCCCCCTCACTGTGTGTGTGTCCCCCCCCCCCCCACAGACGCTCCCCCACCACCACCGGCCCCACCTGGGTGTCCCCGTGTGTTCCTTCGCCCCCCCCCTTGCCCCCCCCTTGCCCCCCCCCGGGGCGATGTCGCGGGGGTATTTTCAGCACGGGGGGGTCACCTTCCCGGGGCTCCTTTACTCCCCCCGGGGGCTCTCGAAGCCGCCCGCGATTTCCCGGTGGAGGACGATGACGTCCTTCAACGTCACCTACCAAAAATCGGGTACGGGGGACCCCCCCCCCACACCCCCCCCCCCTCTCAAAACGGCACCCCAAAGTTGGGGGGGGGGGGGGGCACACCCACCCAGGAACCCCCCCCCCCCCTCCCTCCCAGAGCACCCCAAAAGGGACTCCGGTGTGTCCCCAAGGTGGGGGGGGGGGGTGGTTTGAGGGGACCCAAAAGTAGGGGGGGGGGACACCTCGGGAACCCCCCCCCCCCCCCACAAAGGGGACCCCCCCCCCGAGGGCCCCCCAAGGAGGGGGGGGCACCCAGGAAACCCCTCAAGGTGGGGGGGGGGGACACCCCAGAGCACCCCCAAAATGGACCCCCGGTGTGTCCCAAGGTGGGGGGGGGGGGGTGGTTTGAGGGGACCCAAAAGTGGGGGGGGGGACACCTCGGGAACCACCCCCCCCCCCTCCCACAAAGGGACCCCCCCCCGAGGGCCCCCCAAGGAGGGGGGGGGGGCACCCCAGGAAACCTCTCAAGGTGGGGGGGGGGACACCCCAGAGCACCCCAAAATGGACCCAGGGGTGACCCAAGGTGTGGGGGGGGGGTGGTTTGAGGGGGACCCAAAAGTGGGGGGGGGACACCTCGGGAACCCCCCCCCCCCAAAGGGACCCCCCCCGAGGGCCCCAAGGTGGGGGGGGGGGCACCCAGGAAACCTCTCAAGGTGGGGGGGGGGACACCCCAGAGCACCCCAAAAGGGACCCCCGGTGTGTCCCAAGGTGTGTGGGGGGGGGTGGTTTGAGGGGACTCAAAAAGTGGGGGGGGACACCCCGGGACACCCCCCACCCAAAGGGACCCCCCCCGAGGGCCCCAAGGTGGGGGGGGGGCACCCAGGAAACCTCTCAAGGTGGGGGGGGGGACACCCCAGAGCACCCCAAAAGGGACCCCGGTGTGTCCCAAGGTGGGGGGGGGGGGGGGTGTTTGAGGGGACCCAAAAGTGGGGGGGGACACCTCGGGAACCCCCCCCCCCCTCCCACAAAGGGACCCCCCCCCGAGGGCCCCCCAAGGAGGGGGGGGGGGGCACCCAGGAAACCTTTCAAGGTGGGGGGGGGGACACCCCAGAGCACCCCAAAATGGACCCAGGGGTGACCCAAGGTGGGGGGGTGGTTTGAGGGGACCCAAGAGTGGCCCAAAAAGGGGGGGGGGGGGACACCCCGGGAACCCCCCCCACACAAAGGGACCCCCCCCGAGGGCCCCAAGGTGGAGGGGGACACCCCAGAGCACCCCAAAAAGGGACCCCGGTGTGCCCCAAAAGTGGGGGGACACCCCAGGAAACCCCCCCAGGAACCCTCAAGGGACAGCAAGGAGAGCTCAGGGACCCCAAAGGAACCCAAGTGGACCCCCCCGAGGGACCTTGGGGACCCCAGAGAGACCTCAGGGAACCCAAGAGACCCCCAAGGACCTCAGGGACCACCAAGGGGACCCCAGAGGGACCTCAGGGACCCCAAGGAGACCCCAAGAGGGACTCAAGAACCCCAGAGGAACCAAAGGGAACCCCAGAGGGACCTCAAGGACCCCAAAGGAACCCAAGGGGAACCCCAAAGGGACCTGAACCCCAAAGGAACCCAAGGGGAACCCCAAAGGGACCTCAGGGACCCCAAAGGAACCCAAGAGGAACCCAAGGGGAACCCCAGAGGGACCTCAGGGACCCCAAGGAGACCCCAAGAGGGACCTCAAGAACCCCAGAGGAACCAAAGGGAACCCCAGAGGGACCTCAAGGACCCCAAAGGAACCCAAAGGGAACCCCAAAGGGACCTCAACCCCAAAGGAACCCAAGGGGAACCCCAAAGGGACCTCAAGAACCCCAAGGAGACCCCAAGAGGGACCTCAAGAACCCCAGAGGAACCCAAAGGGAACCCCAGAGGGACCTCAAGAACCCCAAAGGAACCCAAGGGGAACCCCAAAGGGACCCCAGAGGGACCTCAAGGAGCCCTAAGGAACCCAAGGGGAACCCCAGAGGGACCTCAAGGACCTCAAAGGAACCCCAAGGAGACCCCAAAGGAGTTTGGGGACCCCCAAAGGAACCCAAGAGACCTCAGGGACCTCCAAAGGAACCCAAGGGGAACCCCAAAGGGACCTCAGGGAACCCCAAGGAGACCCCAAAGGAGTTCGGGGACCCCCAAAGGAACCCAAGAGACCTCAGGGACCTCCAAAGGAACCCAAGCGGAACCCCAAAGGGACCCCAGAGGGACCCCAGAGGGACCTCAAAGACCCCTAAGGAACCCAAGGGGAACCCCAAAGGGACCTCAGGGACCACCAAGGGGACCCCAGAGGGACCTCAAGAACCCCAAAGGAACCCAAGGGGAACCCCAAAGGGAACCCCAAAGGGACCTCAGGGACCCCAAAGGAACCTCAAGGACCCCAAAGGAACCCCAGAGGGACCTCAAGGACCCCTAAGGAACCCAAGGGGAACCCCAAAGGGACCTCAAGAACCTCAAAGGAACCCAAAGGGACCTCAGGGACCACCAAGGGGACCCCAAAGGGACCTCAACCCCAAAGGAACTCAAAGGGAACCCCAAAGGGACCTCAACCCCAAAGGAACCCAAGGGGAACCCCAGAGGGACCTCAGGGACCCCAAAGGAACCCAAGAGGAACCCAAGGGGAACCCCAAAGGGACCTCAACCCCAAAGGAAGCCAAGGGGAACCCCAAAGGAACCTCAAGGACCCCAAAGGAACCCCAGAGGGACCTCAAGAACCTCAAAGGGACCTCAGGGAACCCCAAAGGAACCCCAGAGGGACCTCAAGGACCTCAAAGGAACCCAAGGGGAACCCCAGAGGGACCTCAGGGAACCCCAAAGGAACCCCACAGAGACCTCAAGGACCCCTAAGGAACCCAAAGGGAACCCCAAAGGGACCTCAACCCCAAAGGAACCCAAGGGGAACCCCAAAGGAACCTCAAGGACCCCAAAGGAACCCCAGAGGGACCTCAAGAACCCCAAAGGAACCCAAGGGGAACCCCAGAGGGACCTCGGGGACCCCCATGAGACCCTCTTGCCCCCCTCCCTCCCTCCCCCCAGGCACGGTGTGGATGCTGGAGATCCTGAGCCTGATCCGTAGCGACGGGGACCCCCGGTGGTGCCGCTCCGTCCCCAACTGGGACCGGGGCCCGTGGCTGGAGACGGTGCTGGGGCTGCGGCGGGCGAAGGGCAACCCCCGGCCCCGGCTCATCAGCTCCCACCTCCCCGTCCAGCTCTTCCCCAAGGCCTTCTTCACCTCCAAGGCCAAGGTTTGGGGGGTTTGGGGGGGGTTTTGGGGGGGTTGGGGGGTGGTATCCCCATGGTGGGACCCATAACTATGTGTCCCCCCATCCCAAACGCCCATCCCCAGCTCCCACCTCCCCCTCCAGCTCTTCACCAAGGCCTTCTTCATCTCCAAGGCCAAGGTTTGGGGGGCTTGGAGGGGTTGGGGGGGGGTTGGGGGGTGGTGTCCCCATGGTGGGACCCATAACTATGTGTCCCCCCATCCCAAACGCCCATTCCCAGCTCCCACCTCCCCGTCCAGCTCTTCCCCAAGGCCTTCTTCACCTCCAAGGCCAAGGTTTGGGGGGTTTGGGGGGGGCTTTGGGGGGGTTGGGGGGTGGTGTCCCCATGGTGGGACCCATAACTATGTGTCCCCCCATCCCAAACGCCCATTCCCAGCTCCCACCTCCTCCTCCAGCTCTTCCCCAAGGCCTTCTTCACCTCCAAGGCCAAGGTTTGGGGGGCTTGGAGGGGTTGGGGGGGGGGTTGGGGGGTGGTGTCCCCATGGTGGGACCCATAACTATGTGTCCCCCCATCCCAAACGCCCGTCCCCAGCTCCCACCTCCTCCTCCAGCTCTTCCCCAAGGCCTTCTTCATCTCCAAGGCCAAGGTTTGGGGGGTTTGGGGGGGGCTTTGGGGGGGTTGGGGGGTGGTGTCCCCATGGTGGGACCCATAACTATGTGTCCCCCCATCCCAAACGCCCGTCCCCAGCTCCCACCTCCTCCTCCAGCTCTTCACCAAGGCCTTCTTCACCTCCAAGGCCAAGGTTTGGGGGGTTTGGGGGGGGTTTTGGGGGGGTTGGGGGGTGGTGTCCCCATGGTGGGACCCATAACTATGTGTCCCCCCATCCCAAACGCCCATTCCCAGCTCCCACCTCCCCCTCCAGCTCTTCCCCAAGGCCTTCTTCATCTCCAAGGCCAAGGTTTGGGGGGCTTGAGGGGTTTTATGGGATCTTGGTGGGTCTTGGGAGGGTTTAGGGGGTGGTGTCCCCACGGGGGGACCCATAAGTGTGTGTCCCCACATGGGGGGTCCCATGGCTGTGTCCCCCCCACCCCAAAACCCCCAGCCCCACCTCATCAAGTCCCACCTCCCCATCCAGCTCTTCTTCAAGGCCAAGGTTTTGAGGGGGTTTTAGGGGGCTTTGGGGGGGTTTGGGGGGCTGGTGTCCCCATGGGGTGCCCCATAACTGTGCGTCCCCACACTGGGGGGTCCCATGGCTGTGTCCCCCCCACCCCAAAACCCCCAGCCCTACCTCATCAAGTCCCACCTCCCCATCCAGCTCTTCTCCAAGGCCAAGGTTTTGAGGGGGTTTTGGGGGGCTTTAGGGGGTTTGGGGGGCTGGTGTCCCCATGGGGTGCCCCACAACTGTGTGTCCCCACACTGGGGGGCCCCATGGCTGTGTCCCCCCCACCCCAAAACCCCCAGCCCTACCTCATCAGGTTCTACCTCCCCATCCAGCTCTTCTCCAAGGCCAAGGTTTTGAGGGGGTTTTGGGGGGCTTTAGGGGGTTTGGGGGGGTTTGGGGGGCTGGTGTCCCCATGGGGTGCCCCATAACTGTGTGTCCCCACACTGGGGGGCCCCATGGCTGTGTCCCCCCCCCCCAAAACCCTGGCTCCACCTTATCAAGTCCCACCTCCCCATCCAGCTCTTCTCCAAGATCGAGGTCTTGGGGGGCTTTGGGGGCTTTGGGGTGGTTTAGAGGGTGGTGTCCCCACGGGGGGACCCATAAGTGTGTGTCCCCACACTGGGGGGTCCCATGGCTGTGTCCCCCCCCCCCCCAAAACCCAGGTCATCTACACGGTGAGGAACCCCAAGGACGTCCTGGTCTCCCTTTACCACTTCGCCCGCATTTTCCGACCCTACAAGGACCCCGGGAGCCTGGAGCAGTTCCTGGAGAAGTTCCTGGAGGGGGACGGTGCGGGATTTGGGGGGGGGAATATGGGGGGGGGGGGGGCAATGGGAGGGTTTGGGGGTGGGGGCAATAGGGGCATTTAGGATGGGGGGAGATGTGGGGTCTGGGGGTCGTCGGGGGGTGGGGGAATGGGGGTTTTGGGAGGGGAAATAGGGGGAATGGGGGGGGAAATGGGGGCCTGGGGGGGGACAATGGGGGGGTTTGGGGGTTGGGGGGGGCAATAGGGGCGTTTTGGGGGGGGTAAATGGGGGGTCTGGGGGTGGAAATGGGGGGTTTGGGAGGGGGGAATTTGGGGGGGAATAGGGGAGTCGGGGGGGTAAATGGGAGGAGTTGGGGGGCAATGGGGGTATTTGAGGGGGGTAAATGGGGGGGGTGGGGGTTGGGGGGGCAATAGGGGCGTTTGGGGGGGGGGGAATGGGGTTTTGGGGGGGAATAGGGGGGTCGGGGGGGTAAATGGGAGGAATTGGGGGGCAATGGGGGTATTTGAGGGGGGTAAATGGGGGGGGTGTGGGGGTTGGGGGGGCAATAGGGGCGTTTGGGGGGGGGGAATGGGAGGTTTGGGGGGGGGAAATGGGGGGGTCTGGGGGTAGTTGGGGGGCAAAATGGGGGGTCGGGGGGATAAATGGGGGAGTTGGGGGGGCAATAGGGGCATTTGTGGGGGGGGGGAGGAATGGGAGGTTTGGGAGGGGAAATGGGGGGGGTTTGGGGGGGGGGGGGGAGGGAACCCCCCCCCCAACCTGGCCCCCCCCCCCCCTTGTCCCCCCCCCCAGTGCCCTTTGGCTCCTGGTTCGAGCACGTCCGGGGGTGGCTCCAGCTCCGCGGCCGCGAGAACTTCTTCTGCATCAGCTACGAGGAGCTGCAGCAGGTGGGGACACAACCCCCCCCCCCCCGTGTCCCCAAGGGTCCCCATGTCCCCATGTGTCCCCCATGCCCCCATGTCCCCTTGTCCCCAAGGGTCCCCACGTGTCCCAAAGGGTCCCCAAGGGTCCCCACGTGTCCCCATGTCCCTCTGTCCCCATGTGTCCCCCTTGTTCCCTCGTGTCCCCAAGGGTCCCCACGTGTCCCAAAGGGTCCCCAAGTGTCCCCATGCCCCCCTGTCCCCATGTGTCCCCCATGTCCCCTTGTCCCCATGTGTCCCCAAGTCCCCACATGTCCTCAAGGGTCCCCATGCCCCCCTGTCCCCATGTGTCCCCCTTGTTCCCTCGTGTCCCCAAGGGTCCCCACGTGTCCCCAAGGGTCCCCATGCCCCCCTGTCCCCATGCGTCCCCCATGTCCCCTTGTCCCCAAGGGTCCCCACGTGTCCCAAAGGGTCCCCAAGTGTCCCCATGCCCCCCTGTCCCCATGTGTCCCCCATGTCCCCTTGTCCCCAAGGGTCCCCACGTGTCCCCAAGGGTCCCCATGTCCCCCTGTCCCCATGTGTCCCCCATGCCCCCTTGTCCCCAAGTGTCCCCAAGGGTCCCCATGTCCCCATGTGTCCACCCGTCCCCATGTGTCCCCCCATCCCTCTGTGTCCCCCTTGTTCCCTCGTGTCCCCAAGTCCCCACGTGTCCCCAGGGGTCCCCAAGTGTCCCCATGCCCCCCTGTCCTCATGTGTCCCCCATGCCCCCATGTCCCCATGTGTCCCCAAGTCCCCACGTGTCCCCAGGGGTCCCCAAGTGTCCCCATGCCCCCCTGTCCCCATGTGTCCCCCATGTCCCCTTGTCCCCAAGGGTCCCCACATGTCCCCAAGGGTCCCCATGCCCCCCTGTCCCCATGTGTCCCCCTTGTTCCCTCGTGTCCCCAAGGGTCCCCACGTGTCCCCAGGGGTCCCCAAGTGTCCCCATGCCCCCCTGTCCCCATGTGTCCCCCATGTCCCCTTGTCCCCAAGGGTCCCCACGTGTCCCCAAGTGTCCCCATGCCCCCCTGTCCCCATGTGTCCCCCATGCCCCTATGTCCCCTTGTCCCCAAGGGTCCCCACGTGTCCCCAAGTGTCCCCATGCCCCCCTGTCCCCATGTGTCCCCCATGTCCCCTTGTCCCCAAGTGTCCCCAAGGGTCCCCACATGTCCCCAAGGGTCCCCATGTCCCCATGTGTCCACCCGTCCCCATGTGTCCCCCCATCCCTCTGTGTCCCCCTTGTTCCCTCGTGTCCCCAAGTCCCCACGTGTACCCAGGGGTCCCCAAGTGTCCCCATGCCCCCCTGTCCTCATGTGTCCCCCATGCCCCCATGTCCCCATGTGTCCCCAAGTCCCCACGTGTCCCCAGGGGTCCCCAAGGGTCCCCATGCCCCCCTGTCCCCATGTGTCCCCCATGTCCCCTTGTCCCCAAGGGTCCCCACGTGTCCCCAAGTGTCCCCAAGGGTCCCCACGTGTCCCCATGTCCCCATGTGTCCCCCCGTCCCCATGTGTCCCCCCATCCCTCTGTGTCCCCCTTGTTCCCTCATGTCCCCAAGGGTCCCCACGTGTCCCCAAGGGTCCCCATGCCCCCCTGTCCCCATGTGTCCCCCATGTCCCCTTGTCCCCAAGGGTCCCCACGTGTCCCCAAGGGTCCCCAGGGGTCCCCATGTCCCCCTGTCCCCATGTTTCCCCCATGTCCCCTTGTCCCCAAGGGTCCCCATGCCCCTCTGTCCCCATGTGTCCCCCTTGTTCCCTCGTGTCCCCAAGGGTCCCCACGTGTCCCCAGGGGTCCCCAAGTGTCCCCATGCCCCCTTGTCCCCAAGGGTCCCCATGTGTCCCCCCATCCCTCTGTGTCCCCCTTGTTCCCTCGTGTCCCCATGTGTCCCCATGTCCCTCACATCCCCCATGTCCCCCCATGTCCCTGGTGTCCCTGATGTCCCCAGGACCTGTGTGGCAGTATGCAGTGCATTGTGTGTCCCCCCGTGTCTCCATGTCCCCTGTGTCCCTGACATCTCCCTGTCTCCCCGTGTCCCTCGTGTCCCTGGTGTCCCCTGTGTCCCTGAAGTCCCCCATGTCCATGATGTCCCTGATGTCCCCATGTCCCTCATGTCCCTGGTGTCCCCCATGTCCCTGATGTCCCTCATGTCCCTCATGTCCCTCATGTCCCCATGTCCCTCATCTCCCTGGTGTCCCTCATGTCCCCAATGTCCCTCATGTCCCTGGTGTCTCCCATGTCCCTGGTGTCCCCCATGTCCCCAATGTCCCTGGTGTCCCTGATGTCCCCATGTCCCTCATGTCCCTCATGTCCCCATGTCCCTCATGTCCCTCATCTCCCTGGTATTCCCCATGTCCCTGATATCCCCCATGTCCCTAATGTCCCTCATGTCCCTGATGTCCCTCATGTCCCCCATGTCCCCATTGTCCCTCATCTCCCTGGTGTCCCCCATGTCCCTCATGTCCCTGATGTCCCTGGTGTCCCCCATGTCCCCAATGTCCCTGATGTCCCTGATGTCCCTGGTGTCCCCCATGTCCCCGATGTCCCTGATGTCCCTCATGTCCCTCATGTCCCCGATGTCCCTCATGTCCCCAATGTCCCTCATGTCTCTGATGTCCCTCATGTCCCCGATGTCCCCCATGTCCCCGATGTCCCTCATGTCCCCAATGTCCCTCATGTCCCTCATGTCCCTCATGTCCCCCATGTCCCCATTGTCCCTCATGTCCCTGATGTCCCTCATGTCCCTCATGTCCCTCATGTCCCTGGTGTCTCCCATGTCCCTGGTGTCCCTGGTGTCCCCCATGTCCCTGATGTCCCCAATGTCCCTCATGTCCTCATGTCCCCCATGTCCCCATTGTCCCTCATGTCCCTGATGTCCCTCATGTCCCCAATGTCCCTCATGTCCCTGATGTCCCTCATGTCCCTGATGTCCCTGGTATCTCCCATGTCCCTGGTGTCCCTGGTATTCCCCATGTCCCTGATATCCCCCATGTCCCCATTGTCCCTCATGTCCCTCATGTCCCTGGTGTCTCCCATGTCCCTGGTGTCCCCCATGTCCCTGATGTCCCCAATGTCCCTCATGTCCTCATGTCCCCCATGTCCCCATTGTCCCTCATGTCCCTGATGTCCCTCATGTCCCCCATGTCCCTGGTGTCTCCCATGTCCCTGGTGTCCCTGGTGTCCCCCATGTCCTTGATGTCCCCAATGTCCCTCATGTCCCCATGTCCCTCATGTCCCTCATCTCCCTGGTGTCCCCCATGTCCCTCATGTCCCTGATGTCCCTGGTGTCCCCCATGTCCCCAATGTCCCTGATGTCCCTCATGTCCCTCATGTCCCTGGTGTCCCCCATGTCCCCAATGTCCCCCATGTCCCCAATGTCCCCCATGTCCCTGATGTCCCTCATGTCCCCGATGTCCCTGGTGTCTCCCATGTCCCTGACGTCCCTGGTGTCCCCCGTGTCCCCAGGACCTGCGTGGCAGCGTGGAGCGGCTGTGTGCCTTCCTGGGCCGGGGGCTGAGCGCGGGGGCGCTGGACGCGGTGGTGGCCAACGCCTCCTTCGCCGCCATGAGCCGCAACCGCATGAGCAACTTCAGCCTCTCCCCCCTCTTCATCCTCGACCTGCGCCGCGGCCCCTTCCTGCGCAAGGGTGGGGACACGGGGACACCGTGGGGACACGGGGACAGGGGAACACCGTGGGGACAGGGGGACACCGTGGGGACATGGGGATGTGGGGACAAGGATGGGGGGGGTGGGACACAGGGACACCGTGGGGACATGGGGACAGGGGGACGTGGGGACAGGGATGGGGGGGTGGGACACGGGGACACCGTGGGGACACGGGGACTTGGGGACAGGGGGACGTGGGGACAGGGGGACACTGTGGGGACACAGGGACAGGGATGGGGGGGTGGGACACAGGGACACCGTGGGGACATGGGGACGTGGGGACAGGGATGGGGGGGTGGGACACGGGGACAACGTGGGGACACGGGGACGGGGATGGGGGGCTCAGGGGGTCCCTGGGGGGGTTGGGGGTTCCTCAGTGCTATGGGGGGGGGTCCCTGGGGGGGCTCAGGGGGTCCCTGGGGGGGTTTGAGGGTTCCTCAGGGCTATGGGGGGGGGGTCCCTGGGGGGGCTCAGGGGGTCCCTGGGGGGGTTTGGGGGTTCCTCAGTGCTATGGGGGGGGGTCCCTGGGGGGGTTTGGGGGTTCCTCAGTGCTATTGGGGGGGGTCCCTGGGGCATTTGGGGGTTCCTTAGGGCTATGGCGGGGGTCCCTGGGGGGGCTCAGGGGGTCCCTGGGGGGGTTGGGGGTTCCTCAGTGCTATGGGGGGGGGTCCCTGGGGCATTTGGGGGTTCCTTAGGGCTATGGGGGGGGGGTCCCTGGGGGGGTTTGAGGGTTCCTCAGGGCTATGGGGGGGGGTCCCTGGGGGGGCTCAGGGGGTCCCTGGGGGGGTTTGGGGGTTCCTCAGTGCTATGGGGGGGGGTCCCTGGGGCATTTGGGGGTTCCTTAGGGCTATGGGGGGGGGTCCCTGGGGGGGTTTGGGGGTTCCTTAGGGCTATGGGGGGGGTCCCTGGGGGGGCTCAGGGGGTCCCTGGGGGGGTTGGGGGTTCCTCAGTGCTATGGGGGGGGTCCCTGGGGGGGCTCAGGGGGTCCCTGGGGGGGTTTGGGGGTTCCTCAGTGCTATGGGGGGGGGTCCCTGGGGGGGTTTGGGGGTCCCTGGGGGGGTTGGGGGTTCCTCAGTGCTATGGGGGGGGTCCCTGGGGGGGCTCAGGGGGTCCCTGGGGGGGTTTGGGGGTTCCTCAGTGCTATGGGGGGGGGGTCCCTGGGGGGGTTTGGGGGTCCCTGGGGGGTTTGGGGGTTCCTCAGTGCTATGGGGGGGTTTGGGGGTTCCTCAGTGCTATTGGGGGGGGTCCCTGGGGCATTTGGGGGTTCCTTAGGGCTATGGGGGGGGGTCCCTGGGGGGGTTTGGGGGTTCCTCAGTGCTATAGGGGGGGGTCCCTGGGGGGGGTTTGGGGGTTCCTCAGTGCTATGGGGGGGGGTCCCTGGGGCATTTGGGGGTTCCTCAGGGCTATGGGGGGGTCCCTGGGGGGGCTCAGGGGGTCCCTGGGGGGGGGTTGGGGGGTTCCTCAGGGCTATGGGGGGGGGTCCCTGGGGGGGTTTGGGGGTTCCTTAGGGCTATGGGGGGGGGGTCCCTGGGGGGGTTGGGGGGTTCCTCAGTGCTATGGGGGGGTCCCTGGGGGGGCTCAGGGGGTCCCTGGGGGGGGTTGGGGGTTCCTCAGTGCTATGGGGGGGGGGTCCCTGGGGCATTTGGGGGTTCCTCAGGGCTATGGGGGGGTCCCTGGGGGGGCTCAGGGGGTCCCTGGGGGGGGGTTGGGGGTTCCTCAGTGCTATGGGGGGGGGGGTCACTGGGGGGAGGCTCAGGGGATTGGGGTTCCTAATGGCTACGGGGGGATCCGGGGAGGGTTCGGGGGGGGGGTGTTCGGGGTGGGGGGGGTCATGGCCCCGTGTGTGTCCCCCCCCCAGGGATCTCGGGGGACTGGAAGAACCACCTGACGCCGGAGCAAAGCGCCCGTTTCGACCGGGTCTACGGGGAGCGGATGGCCGGGCTGGGGGTCACCTTCCCCTGGGACCCCCCCCCGAACTCCCCCCCCCGCCCTCAGCGCCCCCCCCCGACACCCCTCGGGACCCCCCCGAGGAGGAAACACCCCTCAGGACCCCCCCGAAACCCCCCGAGAAGAAGGAGGAGGAGGAGGAGACCCCCCTCATCCCCCCCCCCAAGTCCTCCAGGACCCCCCCACCCTGACACCCCCCCCCCCACCTGACCCCCCCAGCGACCCCTGAGGGGTGACGGGGGGGGGGGAAAAGGGGGGTGTCGCCACAAACAAAGTGGGGGGGGTGTAGTAGTTGAGGGGGGGGGCGGTGGGGGTCCACAGGATCGGGTCTGTGTCCC